>NC_057753.1:1066177-1165521 GCF_004010195.1 Chiloscyllium plagiosum
TTGATGATGCTTGCTTACTGATGGAAAATGAATGGGCAGCAGAATGGTTTCACGTGCAATCAAACTTTAATGAAGGACGAGGGAAGTGAAGGTAGATAAACAGCTATCTAAATATTTTGATCGGTGGACAGATAGATATAAAGGTAAATCGATAGATGGATGGATGGATAAATATATAGCTGAAGAGGGAGAGTCAAGCATCGCTGCAGTAAATTGAAATAGTCTGAGACTGCCATAGTGTTAAGGGTTTAGATGTAGAGTGTGTACAAGAAACTATCTTAAGTGTGTACAAGAAATTGTTTTGATATAATATGTCGATGTACCTACTATCGAAGGCGGAATCCTTGACCTACTCTTGGGAATAAGACGGGACAGGTGACTGAGGTGTCAGTTGGGGAGCATCATAATTCTGTTAATTTTAAAATAGCGATGGAAAAGGATAGACCAGATCTAAAAGTTGAAGTTCTAAATTAGAGGAAGGCCAATTTTAATGGTATCAGGCAAGAACGTTCAAAAGCTGATTGGGCACAGATGTTTACAGGTAAAGGGATGGCTGGAAAAAGGGCAGCTTTCAGAAATGAGATAACCAGAGTCCAGAAAAAGTATATTCCTGTTAGGGTGAAAGGAAAGGCTGGTAGGTATAGGGAATGCTGGATATCTAAATAAAGTGAGGGTTTGTTTAAGAAAAAGAAGGAAGCATGTATCAGGTATAGACAGGATAAATGGAGTGAATTCGTGGAAGAGTATAAAGACAGTAGGGGTACACTTAAGAGAGAAATAAGGAGAGCAAAAAGGGGACATGAGATAGCTTTGGCAAATAGAGTGAAGGAGAATTAAAAGGGTTTTTACAAATACATTAAGGACAAAAGGGTAACTAGAGAGAGAATAGGGCACCTCAACGACCAGCAAGGAGGCCTCTGTGTGGAGTCGCAGGAGATGGGGCAGATACTAAACGAGTATTTTGAATCAGAATTTACTGTAGAAAAGGACGTGGAAGATAGAGAATGTAGGGCAATAGATGGTGACACCTTGAAAAATGTCCATATTACAGAGGAGGAAGTGCTGGATGTCTTGAAACGCATAAAAGTGGATAAATCCATAGGATATGATCAAGTGTACTCTAGAACTCTGTGGGAAGCTCGGGAAGTGATTGCTGGGCCTCTGTTTAAGAAAGATGGTAAGGACAAGCCAGGGAATTATAGACCAGTGAGCCTGACGTCGGTGGTGGGCACGTTGTTGGGAGGAATGCTAAGGGACAGGTTTGTACATACATTTGGAAAAGCAAGGACTGTTTAGGGATAGTCAACATGGCGTTGTACGTGGGAAATCAAGTCTCACAAACTTGATTGAGTTTTTTGAAGAAGTAACAAAGAGGCTTGATGACGGCAGTGGTAGATGTGATCTATATTGACTTTAGTAAGGCGTTCGACAAAGCTCCCCATGGGAGACTGGTGAGCAAGGATAGATCTCATGAAATACAGGGAGAACTCCCAATTTGGATACAGAGCTGGCTCAAAGGTAGAAGACAGAGGGTGGTGGTGGAGAGTTGACTTTCGGACTGGCGGCCTGTCACCAGTGGAGTGCCACATGGGTCGGTGATGGGTCCACTGCTTTTCATCAATTATATAAATGATCCGGATGTGAGCATAAGAGGTATAGTTGGTAAGTTTGCTGATGGCACCAAAATTGGAGGTGTAGTGGACAGCAAAGAAGGTCACCTTAGATTACAACAGGATCTTGATCAGGTGGGCCAATGGGCTCAGAAGTGGCAGATGGGGTTTAATCTTGATAAATGTGAGGTGCTCCATTTTGGGAAAGCAAATCTTAGGACTTATACACTTAATGGTAAGGTCCTAGGGAGTGTTGCTGAACAAAGAGACCTTGGAGTGCAGGTTCATAGCTCCTTGAAAATGGAGTCATAGGTCGATAGGATAGTGAAGAAGGCGTTTGGTATGCTTTCCTTTATTCATCAGAATATGGAGTACAGGAGTTGGGACGTCACGTTGCGGCTGGACAGGACATTGGTTAGGCTACCTTTGGAATATTGCGTGCAATTCTGGTCTCCTTCCTATCGGAAATATGTTGTGAAACTTGAAAGCATCCAGAAAAGATTTACAAGGATGTTTCCAGGATTGGAGGATTTGAGCTATAGGGAGAGGTTGAATAGACTAGGGCTGTTTTCCCTGGAGCGTCGGAGGCTGAGCGGTGACCTTATAGAGGTTTACAACATTATGAGGGGCATGGGTAGGATAAATAGACAATGTCTTTTCCCTGGGATCGGGGAGTCCAGAGCTAGAGGGCTAGAGGTTTAGGGTGAGGGAGGAAAGATATAAAAGAGATGTAAGAGGCAACATTTTCACTCAGCGGGTGGTAAGTGTATGTAATGAGTTACCAGAGGAAGTGGTGGCGGCTTGTACAATTGCAACATTTAAACGTCATCTTGATGGGCATATGAATAAGAAGAGTTTGGAGGAATATGGGCCAGGTGCTGACAGGTGGGACTAGATTGGGTTGGGATATCTGGTCGGCATGGACGAGTTGGACTGAAGGGTCTGTTTCTGTGCTGTACATCTCTATGACTCTGTGACTCTATGACAGATTGCCACATATGCAAACGAGACGTTCAATGAATTTGCGTGTGAATTACAATTTATATGATGTTTGTGGAAAATTCTTGTTTCATCTCCATGTATGGAAAGTTCAATGTTGTTTTGATAGCAGATCTATTGCAGCTGGGTCAACACATAATAGAAAATGACAGGATTTGTTAGTTTAGGTGCATCCTGACACTCATCTTATGACATATTCATGCAATCTTTCAGGTTGTGAACCATTGCCTCAGGCCGTTCTGCATAAAGCCGAATTTCACCCGTTTCCCACCATAGAAAGTGAGACCCATATCCTTTGTCAGTGTGGATCTTGATGTGTGGGACACACTTCAACTGATCTTTTGCTTTCGCTATTGCTTCAAAATTCTGTTCATGTATGTTTAAAGATCTTCACACAAAATGTCACGATCTTTCCTTTCTCCACATTTTGAATATCTTTTGCCTCAAAAATGTATGAACGTTTAATGTTGCCCTCAATGGACAGATGAAAATACTCTATTTCATATAAATATAATCTTCACGTTATGAATTGAACCACCTACTCCTGTTAGATCTGCGTGAAGTAGTCAAAAATCACAACCATTCATGCAAACACTTCCATAATGTTCAAACTTGCAGATTGAACTCGTGCAGAAAGCCAAACTATGAACCGAAATGTAAGGCATTAAAAATCAGCGAGGAGCAAGACTAGGCTGTTCTACATATTAATTATGAGCCATGGACGAGAACTGAACTTCATCTAATTCCCTCGGTGTCTTCCTGTAGCACTTGAAATTGATTTCTATCAAACCTGATCAAATATCCAGTTTAGGCATTCACTTATCGCCGGTTCCAGTTTTTTAATGGCAGTCAGATCCAGACCAATGTAATTTTTTTTGTATTAAACAGGAACCCAGCCTTGGTTAAATCTACACCTTTGTACGATCTATTAATGGAACTGATTACATTTGCACCTTACCGAAAGCACTTTATGCACCATTATACAATTGGCAACCAATTTCTTTTGCTATAAGGCAAATAACCTCGCATTCTCCAACCTAACCTTCATGGCTACATTCTTTCATAGCTGAAACATTTTGGGAAGGTCTGTGCGCACATGCTCAAGTGTCACCACTCTTTGACCTTGGTTAATTCTTCAAGTGACCAGTCTTTTAAAGGGTTTGTAAGTCTAGGTGGATCCTGACACTCATCTTATGACTTATTCATTCAATCTTTCAGGTTGTGAACCATTGCCTCAGGCCGTTCTGCACAAAGCCGAATTTGACCCGGTTCCCATCATAGAAAGGAGAACCCATATCCTTTGTCAGTGTGGATCCTGATATACGGGGCACACTTCAACTGATCATTTGCTTTTGCTATTGCTTCACACTGTATGTTCAACGATTTTCACACAAAAGGTCACGATCATTCCTTTCTCCACATTTTGAATACCTTTAGCCTCAAAAGTGTATGAACGTTTAATGTTGCCCTCAATGGACTGAAGATAATGTTATGTTTCATACAAATATAACCTTCGCATTATGAATTCAACCACCTAATATTTTTAGATCTGCGTGAAGTAGTCAACCATTACAGCCATTCATGCAAATGTTTCCATAATGTTCAAACTTGCAGATAGAACTCCTGCAGAAAACCAAAATACTAAGCAGAATGCAAAACATTAAAAAAAAATCAGCGAGGAGCAAGAGCAGTGACTAGTTTTCCAAAGGACCCAATTATATTTATAGTTTCTCCTGACCATACATCGTACAGTAGGATTGCAACCCAATGTGTTTTATTGTCTTTCGTGCCAGATACTCTTATCATAAATGAAGCAACTTGTCTGAAAAATCATCATAACTTTTAGTAGCAGATTTTGCTACTTGCCATCCTTTTTGATGAATCTTCAGAGTTCTTTCTTAAATGTGAAAAATAACATAGAATCTTAACGCATGATATCTTCATGAATACTTGTTCAATAAGCTGAATATATCCCTTCATTTGCAGACAATCAAACAGTTTTCTTATTACAGAACAAATTGACTCATGTCAATCACATCAAGCTTGTCTAGTTTACTTTTGAAGAATGGAGCTATCACAAATTTACTACACGTTACAGAAACTAATTCATAGCAGTTACGAAAAATAACAAGAAATGATATACACACTCAAAAAAAGTAGCATCAAATAAAACTATAGCTCTTTTGAGAATTTTGTTGAGAACATGGAAAATATGTTGAGATTCATCATCAGAATATGGAAAATGTTATGTAAACTGACACCTAATGCCTGTTAGATTGGAATCTGAGATCAGGCTATCCAAAAATATAATGGCACTAGATGACCTGGAGGCGAAGGGAATCGTAATTCATAAAAGAAATGTCAGATGGAATGAGTAGACAATTTCTGGAACATTACTTAAAGTAGGAGGTTACAAGTTTTGAATGTTTGTTTTGCAATGGCACATTGTCTGTTGCAGACTGGGACAAGGCACCAGTGTGACCAATAAAATCAGGGAGATGAGCAGGAAATAGAAGTATCAATGTATGTAAGCACCCAATATATCTCAGCCTTCTTCACCATGCTTGACACCTCGACCATCTTTCCATGAGGCTGGATTTGATTCCGAGACCCAGAAAGTGAACATCATTGAATTATGCACTGCCCAGAACAGTCGTACTGGAGAATGATAAAGACAGTAATGGAATGATGCTGCACTAGTCAACCAGTGCAGCAATTTCATTGAGATTGACGTCACCATCAGCATTTGGGAGTAGGGAGGAGTCTCACGTTTGCATATCAATGGATAACAGTCAAATGTCATGAATTGAATGCCTCGCAGTATAAAAGGCTGCAAATTTGTGCTGCTGCTGTCAGAAGTTGAATGATCGAATGACTTAAAACGGGTCCTCTTCTACACAAGCCAATTTTCCACTTTAATAGTATCTTCCTTTATCTGTGATTGGAAGGTGAGTGGTTCTTTCAACAGTTGAATGGGCAGATCCCGTTTCAAAAACGATTCCCGTTGTCAATGGTAGATGAAGGAGATTGCTGATACAAACAAAAATTGAAAGGTAAAACAAGTCTGAGCTGAGAGTTCTTGTGCATACGGGCAAAAAATCTGATTGAACAAGGAGGGGAGCTAAGCTGATGAAGAGTAGCGAGGTCAAGGACAGATGAATAGGAAGAGATGTGTAGTTCTTCCAGATGCATGGGTAGAAACTGGGTACTCGGCAAAACCGTGGAGACATGAGTTAGCAGAGACGTGACTTTGATGGGAAAATGGCGTGGTTGATTTTGTGGGCATGTAGATAGCAGGAATTGGAAGGTAGGAAAGAGGTAGTGTGATTATATATCACCAATCTTTGGACCGTTCGTGCGCTGGAAGCTCAGACAGTGTGAGCTTTCTCTTGTTAACATTTGCATGTCTTTATCATTATGATGAATGTTTGGCTTAAATTAAACACTTCGTGTGAACCGGGTTACTGTTCATAATAAGCAATAAGCCCGCACGCAAAGAGAAATAAACTGAGGAAGAGTGAATGAGACCGAATTTTTGTTCAGTTGTACAGAGACAGAGATACAAACAGCAAACTTAGAAAGTGAGCCGAAACACGTTAATTGAAAAGAATATGCTGAGAGAACTGAAGACTATAGTCAGAGTGGCGCAAAGTAAGCAAATCTGCTTCAAATGCATTTTTTGGAAAAAGTGTGATGGAACGATTGCAAAACGCATAAAAACGGAAGACATCTGAGAGTTAGGAAAATGACAGAAAAACTAGCTTTCAAAAGAAGGAAGAGGGGAAGAGAAAATTTGGGAGATGGAAGAAATAGAGATTGTGAAATTGTGGGCGGCACGGTGGCACAGTGATTAGCACTGTTGCCTCACAGCGCCAGAGACCCGGGTTCAATTCCCACCTCAGGCGACTGACTGTGTGGATTTTGCCCGTTCTCCCCATGTCTGCGTGGGTTTCCTCCGGGTGCTCCGGTTTCCTCCCACAATCCAAAGATGTGCAGGTCAGGTGAATTGGCCATGCTAAATTGCCCGTAGTGTTAGGTATGGGGGTAAATAAAGGGGTATGGGTGGGTTGGGCTTCGGCGGGTCGGTGTGGACTGGTTGGGCCGAAGGGCCTGTTTCCATACTGTAATGTAATGTAATGTAATGAAATCAAGGTCAGACCTTGAGGAAAGAGATGGAGGAGCAATGCTGAAAGGGAACAAAGAAAGCAGATTGAAGATGGAGAAACAGAACGGAATGAAAGTTGTCACAAACCGTGCGTAGTTTGGTTAAATTATTGATTTTTCCAAAATGCGTTCACCTCTGTGCTGTTATTTAACAGTTACATTCTTGGTCCGAGATCGCTGAGCGGGGAAATAAACACGAGAGCCTAGGATCGTGTGGAAAAAACGAAACAAAGCATTTCAAATGAAAGGCAAAGTCGGGAGAACGATAGAAAATGAACGCATGATGATGTGGAAAATCAAGATCAGACAGAACGAAACTGTTATAGGGTCATAGAGACCTTCACCATAGAAACAGACACTATGACCAACTCGTTTATGCCGACCAGATATCCTAGATTAATCGAGTCCCATTTGCCAGCATTTGACTCATTTCCCTTTAAACCCTTGCTATTCACATTCATCCAGATGCCTTTCAAATATTGTAATTGTACCGGCCTTCACCACTTCCTCTGCCAGCCCATTCCATACGCGCAATTGCGTGGAAAACGTTGCTCCTTCGGTCTCTTAATCATCCCTCTCTCAGTTTAAACCTGTGCACTCCACTCTAGGGCTCCTGTACGGAAGCAGATCTTGAGTATTCACGTATCTATGCCCCTCATGAGTTTATAAGCTTCTCTCCGGTTTGCCTAAAATACTTCAGAGGAAATAGCGGCAGCCTATTCAGCCTCTCCCAATAGCTCACACCTTCAATTCAGGCAACATCCTTGTGAATCTTTTCTGTACCCTATCAAGTGTCATAACATTTCCTGTAGCAGGGAGACCAGAATTTAATCAGCATTCCAAAAGTGGTCCAACCAATGTCTTACAGAACTACAAAGTGACCTCCCAACCCCTATATTTGATGCACTGCCCAATTAAGGCAAGCATGCGAAATGTCTTCTTCACTACCCTGTCTACCTGAGCCTCGAATTTTAAGGAACAATGATCCGGCACGACAACATAATGCTCCAAAGGACCTTGCTATTAATTGTATAAGCCCTGCCCTGATTTGCCATACCAAAATTCAGCACTCACATTTATCGAGATCAAACTCCATTTGCCATTCCTCAGCCTTTTCCGCTGTCCACAACTCCATTAATTTTGGTGTCATCTGCATTTGAACAAGAAAGACCAGTGCTGAAGGAGAGAGAGATCTCATTCACTATACAGATGCATCCTGAACATGAACAACAGACATGGATGAGTAATTCTGTGGCAATATGTCTGAAGTAGAGACCAATTAATAGACAGGTAGTCCTTGAGACAGTTTTGCTGAGTGATGTCGATTACATTTCATATTAGTGTGACATAAAACTGTCATTGTGTTGCAGTTTAATACATATCTGTGCATTTTCAGAGGCTCCTACTCAAGTCACTTCGATTGTGCGTGGGCAGCACAGATATCTCTTTACTTATTGGGTTTTACTATTCTCATGTTAGAACCTCATCCGGTCGCATCCAGTCAGAGAAGGTAAAAATATTCTAGCCTCATTGTATTTTCACAACAGTAACCGTGCAATCTCAACTGTCATTGGATCGCAGATATTGAAAGTATCTTCTTAATTGTAATTATTGTTGTTCTTTATTATTTAGCACAACATCACATGGCTGATTTTGTGAGCTGGAATCAAACACTGATGAGACCGTGGTCAGAGGTCAATTCAACTATTCTGGGTGGAAATAATGGCCTCAACTGCTCGATGGCCAACAATGAAGATAATAGTTTCATTGCTCGAATTGGCATCATTCCCATTGTCCTCGCCCCAGTAATTATCTTGAGCATCATTGGAAACTCAGTTGCATTGTGGCTTCTCATACAAAAGAAGATATCATCACCGACAGATGTCCTCCATCTTAACTTAACCATAATGAACATTTTTACCATGATATCTGAAACGGTTATTTTGCTACAAATTATAAAACCACTTATCGCAACAGAGATTCTTAGTCGTATCAACATTATTGCGAATGTATTCGTCTTATATGGGAATCCAGTCGTTATGACCTGCATTGCGATTGACCAATACATCGCTGTAGTCCACCCCATCAAGTTTCAGACGTGGAGAAGGCGCCAATATTATGTCATTCTGACGATTGCAATTTGGTTCATTCTGTTCGTGCAGAGTCTGGTGGCCTATTTCATTACAACAGGTCCATTGCACGAATTACTGTCATGTGATGCTCAAATTGTTCTCTGGGAGGAGAATATAGTGGTTTTACTGTGCCACGAATTGTTCACATTTTTCATCCCAATCCTAATTCTATTGTCCTGCTATGCCATAACCGCTAAGAAATTAATTGCAGTCGGTTCTGGGAAGGAATCGATGACAGTTATGAAGAAGAAGGCACTGAGAACTATTCTAGCCATTCTGGCTCTTCTTCTTTGTTGTTTTGCTCCATTTCATATGTTTGAATTGTCTTTTGGTTTAAAGAGCTTGTTGGGTAACTCGGGAGAAATGATAAAGTGGTACCTTTACTATATTCGACCATACACCTGGGCCTTCACGTCTGTTAACACGGTTTTCAATCCATTGCTCTACATTTTCAAATCCCAAACCTTTCAGTGGAGAACAGACTTCCGTTTTGTGCAACGCATACTGAATGGTAAAGTGACATCCAGGAACGTCCCTTAATTCCGCACTTGTCACGTTCTGATCCTATCTATGCTTTCATATATCCATTCCTCCACTCATCCATTTCTCAATCGTTACATTTATGCATCCATCTATTCATTATCACCTGTAATCCTTTTGACTCTTATTTAACTAACACATTTCATTTAATACATTGAGTGCTCATTTCCAAACATCACTTCCTTTCCTGACAGACCACCATATGCACTTATCCTTTCCCGTAGTATATTACTGAATAACTTTTCTATTCTGATTAGTGCAGCATTGTGAAATCACAAATTGTATCACGCGGGGGAACATACTGGGCCTTGGTTAAATGTCTCACTGACAAAACCACATCTCTACTAACATAGCATCCTTTCGATGCTGCACTGAGACATGAGTCTAAACTCTTGTTCTCATTTGTCTGGCGAGGAGCTTCAACATAAAATTTTACATCTTCGGCGAGGACGATTCCAACTGACGCACAAATGAAAATAGGAGGTGCTATTTTTCAGACTCATGTCACCATCACATGAATATCAAGTCCACCTGTGAAATATTGGCTGGAGGAAAATTTATTACTTATTAACATAAACAACGATGAAGCTTCGCAGTAATTCACTTCATGGTTACTGATATAGGTTGACGTTACCTCGTTCTCCAAATCATAAGTGAATTTTCTTACAACAACATTTATTATGTGTCTGAATTATTCTTTTTTTTTCTGTTGTAAGACTGAGAACTGCAAGTGGGCGATTTGATGGTGTTATGGGTCACATGCAATGCTCTGTGGGGGTCAGATAAAGGAAAGCAGGCACTAGGGCAAGAGGAAATTTGACGACATAAGTAGTACTTGCGAGCCCTCTTTATAAATTATTTTCAGATTTGATTACCAAAATCCTACACTCAGAAATTCGAGAATGTGCTTTTGAGAATCTAATGAAGGTTAAGACAAGCAACTCAATAATCCGATGAAGAATGACAACGAAAGAATACATAGTAATTTACTTTTTCAGAGAACAGACAGCGAAATTACAGCTGGATACAAAATCTTTTGTAATTTTCCAATAATTCTCTGATTTCTGAATTGGCTAATACCACACTGATTAAATGGGAAGAATTTAAAATTGACTCCGCCCAGCATACTGGATCAATAATAATGGATTCAGATTGATTCATGGTGAAGAGAAGAGCAGCAGTATTTGAGACAGTTTTCAATTAATGCAGGTCTGCAGATCGAGGTGTATCTGGTGTTAGGCACTTTGGGAGATACGGAGAAAATTGAGTTGAAAAATACTTATAGATCTCTGGGAGTGCTAGACTGTCAGCTTAGTTCAAAATTATTTGTGGAATTTGGCCAAAGACAATAAAATAGATTGCTCATGGGATGTAGAGAGATCTGAGACGCCTTCTGCTGTGCATAATTGGAAAAAAAGTAATGAAACAGAAATAGAGAGAAAGGGAGGAGTGGAATCAATTTTGGATTGCCATATTATGATGCAGAGATAGTGGTACTTGAACTAAAATAAGGACAGGGCGAAGAGGTCAGAATGCTGATTGTGATCCGTTTCAGATTTAAAAAAACTGTATGAGGAACATGGAAGGACTTCAAACATGAAAAAGAATAGAACTAACCGGTTGAGATATATTATTATACTGCTTAGAGCATTGAAGATCTGAACCCAGGCTTCTTGGCCCAGACATAGGAACACTATAACTGCACCAGAGGAACTCAGGAAGGCAAATACATACATACTTCACAATTAAACTGCTCAGAGTCTTTATTACACACTTGCAGAGCTCACTTGACAGGAATACGCAATGGCTTTGGTTTTATTCTTGTCAGCTGTTGATGATATTGGCCAATTCTCCACGTTAGCATATCCACTTGTTCAAAGAATGAAACGTTGCTTCACAAAGAAGCACGATTTGTCAATGCTGGCGTAAGTTCTGATCGACTAATTATTTAATTGCCTGCTGGAATTTTGGACAAAATGCTGTTGAATCTTTGGGTAATATAATGATCATAAAAGCAGTCAATAAAGTGTGCATCGTCATTTAAATCTATAATATTTGTCTTTGCTTTAGAAAAACAATGACAATCAATAAACACAAACAAACAGAAAAAGAGGACTCACAGAAATGCATTTGCATCGTTTATTTAATACAACAGAACACAAAGCATCTTTCATGGCAGAATTGCCACTCAGCGTTATCACCAAACCACTTTAAGATATATTAAGATAGCTAACCAAAAATTTGTCCAAAGGGTTCAGGCTTCAGAACCGCCTCAAAGGAGGATTGGGAAGTAACGTCACCAAAGAATTTAAAGGCTGGAATGTTTGAGTGTACGAACTGATATTTGAAGAATTATGATGATTGTAACCTCTAGCCTTTTTATTCTGACGATCACTTTGTGACATTATGCGAACTCCTGAACTTGAAGAAAGCTAACTTTGACGGTATGAGTCATGCTTTGGTAAGGATACGCTGGCCAAGGATACTTAAGGAGTTAACTGGAAATAGACAACTTCAGTCATTTAAAGAGCAAATGGGTGAACTTCAACAATTGTACATTCCTCACAAGCGTAACAGTAATCAAGAATAGGTGGCTCAACCATAGTTAACAAGGAAAATCAGGGATAGTGTTAAAGCCAAAGACGAGGCACATAAATCGGCCAGAAAAAGTTGCAAACAGAGGACAGGTAACATTTAAAATTTAACAGAGGAGGGCGAACAGTTTAATTCAGATAGGGAAAATAAAAGATGAAAGTAAGCTTACGGAAAACATAAAAACATAAAAACCGACTGCAAAAGCCTCTACCGATATGTGAAGAGGAAAAGACTGGTGAAGACAAATGTAGGTCCTTGCAGTTCGAATCAAGATGAATTCATAATGGACAACAAAGAGACGGCAGACTAGTTGAACAAGTACTTTGTATCTGTCTTCACGAAGGCACAGCATAAGTAACCTTCTTGAAAAACTGGGGACAGAGGGTTAAACGTGAAGGAGGAACAGAATAAAATTCTTAACAGTCAGGAAGTGGTATTGGGGAAATTGATTGGATGAAACACGATAAATGCCCAGGTCCTGATGTTTGCATTCCAGAGTACTTAAAGAAGTGGCCTGAGAAATAACGGACATGTTGCTGATCATTTCCTAGCATTCTGTAGACTCTGAAAATCATCCAATAGACTGGAGGATAGTAAATGTAGCCCTACTATTTAAAAATAGAGGGAGAGAGAAAACGTGTAATGACGGGATGGTCAGCCTGATATCACTGATAGTGAATATGATGGAATCAATTATTAAGGATGTAATAAGTGAGTATTTGCAAAACGGTGGCAGAATTGGTCTATGTCAGCACGGATTCATAAAAGTGAAATGATACTTGACAAATTTTCTAGACAGTTTTGATGATGTGACAAGTCCTGTGGACAAGCGTGAATCAAAAGTTGTTGCATATCTGGACTTTCAAAAGGCTTTTGACAATTTTCTCTACAATAGATAAGTAAGGCAAATCAATCTTCATTGTATCAGAGGCAATGTATTTACATGGATCAAAAACTGATTGACAGACAGGAAGCAGAGAGCCGGAAAGAACGATGCATTTTCAGAGTAACAGGCAGTAATGAATGGTGTGCTGAAGACTTCAGTTCTGGAACCTCTGCTGTTTACAACATACATTAACGATTTGGACGACGAAATTGAATGCAATCTCACCAAACTTGCAGACGATACCAAACTGAGTCTCAGTGTGTGCTGTGAGGAGGAAGCTAAGAGGCTGCAGGGTGACTTGGACAGTTTGGCTGACTGGGTAAATATTTGACAACTTACTTATAAGGCAAATCATTTTCTGAATGGTGAAAGTTTAGGAAAAGGTGAGATGTACGGAGACCTGAGTGTCATGGTGGGACAATCATTGTTATTCAGGTGCAGCAGGCAATGAAGCAAGCTCATGGCTTAAGGATTTGAGTATAGGAGTGAGGATGTCTTGCTCCAGGTTTGCAGGGCCTTGGTGAGGCCACACTTTGAGTATTGTATGCTGTTTTGATTTCCAAGTCTGAGGACGGACATTCTTTCTATTGAGGGAGTCCAGCAAAGGCTCACCAGACTGATCCAGGATGGCAGGACTGACATATGAAAAAAAAATGAATAGACTGGCCTTATATTTTAAGGAACCGAGAAGAGTTCAGAACTAAGGGTGACAGTGTAAGAATAAGGATTAAGCCATTTAGGACTGAGATGAGGAATGAATTGTTCAATTAGAGAGTTGTGAACCTCTGGAATAGTTTATCATAGAAAGCTGTTGGGGCCAGTTCCTTAGATATATTCAAGAGAGAGCTGGACAAGGCCCATGCATGGAAAGGGATCAAGGGGTATGGAGAAAACAGAAACGGGTTCCTGAATGGCATGATCTGCCATGATCATATTGAATGAGGGTGCATGTTTAATGAGTTGAATGGACAACTCTTGCATCTATTTTCTATTTTTCTTCGTTTCTGTATGTGTATCCTTGCACCGATCACGCTCAGGCAACTTTATATTTTAAGTGTCCTCCTTGTAAATTAATGCTTTTTATTTTTATTTATGTTTTACTGTGGTCTGAAGAAGAAATCATCTTAAGAAAATATTGCGGAGTAATATTTTTCATTATAATCCAGAAATATAAAACTGGTCCTCTTTTAGACATTGTTTTAAACAAAACTTCAGGACATATGATTTTTTCAAATATTGCCTATCTTATTCCTTAAAACTGAAACTATTTAAAAATGCCTTTAAACCAAACATTTTGAACAGGCTTTAAGTTATCAGTCTTGGCGCTTATTATGCGATACTGCTTCCGCCCTTAACTTACACTATTGCTTTTCATTTGTCCCTTGCCGTGCATTGGCAGGCCCCAGAATGTTTAGTGGAGACTATGCTCCTGAGCTGTGGTACATGCTTTAAAATTTGCCATGATCTCCTGAACTGGATCCTGGACTGAATTCACTCAATTACAAATTCTACTTTATGTCTCACCATAACAAAACAATAATTTAGTTATCATGTTTATCCGTACAATGGATTAAATGTTTTAAAACAAGACTACTGTGGTGTCATAATAAACAAATTTCACGAGGATTTGAATGTATTCCGAATAACATATATCTGCTGTTTGAGGTAAGGTGTGCGAAGCAAGACCAGAACTGCATAATCTATCAGCTCTGTCTTCACTGAAGGGTTTCTATCCTTTTGTGCACCTCATTATGTAGGTCATGAATGGACTAAATGTACAAATCAGCATATTAATATTGCAGGTTGATTAGCATTGGTGTTTCTCTTTGTGAACTAAGGTTGTATTATTTTAGTTGGAATGGTGTCGGTGAGCAGAGAGTTTTGAAACTTGACCTGCAGAAATACTATGATCAACATTAGTATTGAGAGCGAATTACTAAACTTTGAACTCTTTAGGAGCAAAAAGCAAGGCATCGTTCTGTTGTGGAAACATTCTTTCCATTGGTCTTTATCCGGCATTGAGCAGGATATCGAGGGGAGAATTGAATGTTCAAATAATTTAACACTGAATCGAAATGCGCACATTTTTACCTTCAGATCACTATAATGTTTTAGTCAATATTTTAAAAATGCATGTGATTAGCAAAGATTAGGGCGTGACCTTGCGCAAAAGTGAAGAAAATTTCAAGGGCATTTAAATAGTCATTGGATAAACATATGGATGAAAATGGTATAGTGTAGGTTAGATGGGCTTCAGATTGGTTCCACAGGTCAGTGCAACATCGAGAGCCGAAGGGCCTGCACTGCACTGTAATGTTCTATGTTCTTTGTTCTAATTTGACCGAAGCAAGCTGGCATAATTACCGTCAGTCACATTGGTGCCAACAATGCTTCAGAAAATGAGAATTTCAGCTGGATAAGAATGACAGGAAGTGTGCAAAGATGGTATCATACATTGATATATTATGGATTCCTCGCTTGATTTTTCGGTGAAGCTAACTGTAGAAGAACACTTAGCTTGAAACAAAAAAGAAATCAGCCAACAAAACATGAGCTATTACTTGTTGCCAAATTGGTTAGAAACTGCTGTTGCCTGCAGGAAAAAATGGCTGATGAACGACAAACTTTAGGTGACAGTGGAGAAGGGGAATGACTCCACCTCCCCAGACTGTGCCAACCTCTCCACAAACGATCATCACACATGAAATATGAGGTATAAGGTTAACACTTTCAATGTGGCTCCCATTTTACATTCATATTGCTGCCTCAAGAAATGAGGTGAATGCGCTGATTGAGGAAAGATGGTTGTCCCCTGGCTGGGCGACATCATCAGTGCTTGGGAGCCTGCTGCGAAGCGCTTCTTTGATGTTTCCTCCGGTGTGACAGACCACTATAAACACCGGAGGAAACATCAAAGAAGCGCTTCGCAGGAGGCTCCCAAGCACTGATGATGTCGCCTAGCCAGGGGACGAAACGTTTGCAACAAAAACTTCCAGCTCGGCGAACAGAACCACAGCAATGAGCACCCGAGCTACAAATCTTGGCACAAACTTTGAACACTTCTGACTGAGCAGCATTCCCTCAGCACTGGCATTTGAACATCATTCTTGGATGACTTTGCACGAGGGGGAAAAGGGAACTTTCCTTGCAACTGGAAAAGATGCAAACCCTGCCGTATACCACGCCCCTCACCTCCATCCAGGGCCTCAACCAGTCCTTCCAGGTGAAACAGAAGTCGACCAGCCTCTCTTCCAAATTATTGTACTGCATCTGGTGCTCCAGATCTGGTCTTCACTACATCAGGAGACCGAATATAAACTTGGGGAATGGTTCATCGAGCATTGTACGGGCTGACCAGACCTCCCAGTCACCGCCTATTTCAATTCCCCCAACCACTCTCTTTCTGATATGACTATCCTTGGCCTCCTGCATTGCGACAATGAACCACACCACAAATTGGAGGAACAACAACTCAACTTCTGCCTGGCCACCCAATAGCCCGGAGGACTCAACATTGAGTTGTCCAATTTGAAATAACATCCCTTCCCTGCCCGTCCCCCTCCCTTCCGCTGCCCCCTTCCACCAACCGGATTCATTCCTCCTATTGACCAACCAGATCGTACCCTTTCCCTCTTTTCACCTATCCACCATTCACCACCAGGATCCCGCTACCCCCTTTATCTGCAGCTCCACCCACACCCACCTTCAGTCTTGAAGAAGGGTAAGACACGAAACGTCCACTTCTCCACTTCCTGATGATGCATGGCTTGCTGTGTTTTTCCAATCTGTTGCCTGTCTACTTCTAATTATGCAACTGACAAGCACCATGTTAGGAGTGATGATGTCATGCACTTATGAAATACTGGATCAAAGTCTTTAGGGAATGAAGTAGTATATCTTTCAGAAAATACAGTGACATAACTATAATATTTCTTTTTTTTTCACCCTCAAGGAATTAGTTTGCAAATAGCGTTTCCACCAGACGCATTTTTGTGCAACATTTGTTCGAGCAATTTTCCTCAAATTGGCTATGCTAAATTTTCCATAGTGTTAGGTACATCATTCAGAGGGGAATGGGTCTGGGTGGGTTACTCTTCGGAAGGTTGGTGTGGACTTGTTGGGCCAAATGGCCTGTTTCCGCACTGCATGGAATCTAATCAAAATGATGATTTGAGAACCATTGCTAGCAAGAAGCAATCAGCAGTTCCAAGAATAAAGATCATGTGACAATGGCCATTGCACAATTGCACAAAAGCAAACTTCAAACGAATTCTGTAATAAGCAAGAACTCAGTGCCACAGTGAAGAACTGTTCAGCAAACACATGGTGAGATGCTGAACAACTGACAAGCACCATGTTAGGAGTGATGATGTCATGCACTTATGAAATACTGGATCAAAGTCTTTAGGGAATGAAGTAGTATATCTTTCAGAAAATACAGTGACATAACTATAATATTTCTTTTTTTTTCACCCTCAAGGAATTAGTTTGCAAATAGCGTTTCCACCAGACGCATTTTTGTGCAACATTTGTTCGAGCAATTTTCCTCAAATTGGCTATGCTAAATTTTCCATAGTGTTAGGTACATCATTCAGAGGGGAATGGGTCTGGGTGGGTTACTCTTCGGAAGGTTGGTGTGGACTTGTTGGGCCAAATGGCCTGTTTCCGCACTGCATGGAATCTAATCAAAATGATGATTTGAGAACCATTGCTAGCAAGAAGCAATCAGCAGTTCCAAGAATAAAGATCATGTGACAATGGCCATTGCACAATTGCACAAAAGCAAACTTCAAACGAATTCTGTAATAAGCAAGAACTCAGTGCCACAGTGAAGAACTGTTCAGCAAACACATGGTGAGATGCTGAAAGAAGATAACTACGTTTTGTGGGTGGCACGGTGGCTCAGTGGTTAGCACTGCAGCCTCACAGCACCAGGTTCAATTCCAACTTCGGGCGATTGTCTGTGTGGAATTTGCACATTCTCCTCGTGTCTGCGTGAGTTCCCTCCAGGTGCTCCGGTTTCCTCCCACAGTCCAAAGATGTGCAGGTTAGGTGAATTAGCCATGCTAAATTACCCATAGAGTTAGGTGCATTAGTCCGAGGGAAATGGGCCTGGGTGGGTTAGTCTTCGGAGGGTCGGTGTGGACTTGTTGGTCCGAAGGGCTTGGTTCCATACTGTAGGGAATCTAATCTAATCAAAGTCTCAAGATTTACCAGTCAAGTGAAGGAATGGTACATCTATGCAAAAATGCAAGGGTGCCTTCCTCTTTATTATCAAGCGGAATTAAATAATGATGAACGAGAAGTTGGGTTGGAACTTTAATTCTGTTTTGCCTTCTCAGTAGTGTGCAGAACAAATGAAGTTACAAAGAGTCATACTGGAATATCTGCGCTAGAAAAATAGAAGTCTATCCTCCCATTTACATGCACAGCAAGTATAATCTTATATCAACTTAATATACATATGAAAACAAATAATAAGTACATTGAAGTTATGTAATTGTATGGCTTGGAGTGATAGAAACGCGCGTTTATGTAGATCGATAAAGTAAATCCTCAGTCACTCGCTGTGAAATTGATAGTCAGACAGATAAACATGAGGATTGAGGAAAAATGGATAAAGAGACAGGTCAAAAGAAGGGGGGAATTACACTATGTTACCAGAGTGCACACCTGTAGAGAGAAATATTGGGGGTGCCAGGCGTGGTGGAAGGGAGAGGAAGAAAGATCACTATTATAAATTTGCTAATAGAAAGTCGCAATTGTAACAATAAAGCCATCAGCTGTGCATCGTGAAATTTAAATATTGTTGGTTGGGTTGCATTGTCGACAGTGTTTATCTGATGTGTTGTCAATGTGGAAAATTTTCGATTTCACCTTCATTGTATGTAAATCTCACTGTGTGCTGATATTTGATTAACTGAATGATGAGACTGCACAACAGATCTGTAATAATATCATGAAGAGTGGGAGGCAGAAGCTGGAAATTTGCATATATACTGATAGGGAATGGATTACACGATATGAGAGTGCACCAGAATTTATAATAGTGATGGGATACGAAAGCACGATGTGAAAGTTGCAGTATATATTTGCATCTGACCGATTGTGCGCTGTAATACAGATACAAGGCTGTGCAATAATATGATAGAATAGAACAAGAATATAGGAGATGAAAACTACAACGCATATTTCAATTTAAATGGGGCAGCTATTAGGACGACTGCCTCACAGCACCAGGAAACCAAGTTCGATTCCATCCTCGGGCGACTGTCTGTGTTGACATTGGATGTTCTTCTTTGTCTGTGTAGGTTTCTTCCGACTGCTCCAGTTTCATCCCACTGTCCAAAGATGTCCATGCTGCAATTGGATGTAGAGACTAGGTGGATTAGCTAGGGTAGATGTGGCGTTAGGGGTTATTTTGGGTAGCTGGTCTGTGTGGGATGCTCTACAGAGTCAGTATGGATTCGATGGTTTGAACGGCCTCCTTCCACACTGTAGAGATGCCATGATCTGAGATCTAACATAATAGAAATTAGATCTGAATGACAGGAAGGGCAATACTTAGACCACCCATGCCACATTAGAGAGGAAGCTTTCATCTCAGATCCTACATTAATACTCAAGTTATAATCAGATGTATGTGAGGAAAGGACCAAGTTAAGAATTGTAAACAGATTCAGGCTTCTACTGCAGTTTGGAAACGAGAAAACATAGCTTATCCCAACAGTTAATTGTTCTCATTCAGTGAAAATTCTCCCTTCCAATTGAATTCATACTTCCACGTTACAAGCCTTAAAACAGTTAATCTGCGCAGGTTATTTTTATTCACTGTTACAGAACAAATCCTAACGTGCTTTGCTTGTTTTCTGTAAGTCATAATCCGCCAGGCAAGTGCTTTCTTTTAGTTCTCTTTTATGATTTTTGTAAAATGATGCACTTTTTAATGAGTTTTGGATATGTGCTTTGATTATGTATGCATTATTCCCAGTTGAGTGTTGTCAGCCCCCACAGGAATTGATTGAGGATTGTAACTTACGTGATTTCAAAGGAAAACCAATGGGCTATTTGATAGAATGGCCTGCTGAAAATTTGGATAAGTTATACTGGTGTAAACTTACAAAAGAAACTTGTCATCCACCTATGGTGTATTATATGCGCTACTCCCATTGCACATCAATGTATTTGACCCCGAACAACACCCAGAAGTGTCCGAGTAAACCAGTCAGTTATAACACACTATTGGACATAATGAGACTGGGATGGATGAAGCACTGGGCTGTGATCTCGGAAAATAAAGCAGAGTGAACAACGAAAAAGACAACAGCCAGTTCAGTCGACCCTACAAATTCGTCCACGCTCGCAAATGAAGCATAGCGCCAAGCGAAGAATGATGCCTCAAGTTATAGTTCTGCAGCTACTTGATGCATCCATAATCCCAGATCCAAGCAACGTTTTAAGATCCCGAGGTCTCCCACCGTCAACTTGAGATAATTCCTCTCCTCTATTGGGACAAAGACACCACGTAAATGGGAATGTTGTGTTGTGAACAGTGGCCCTGACATGGTGGTGCACTCCATGACCTTTCATGACGTTGTTGCAAACATGGAGAAGGAAACGAATGGCTAGTTCATAGCTTCGGTTAGCAAATTAATCTACATTCTGCACACTTTAACCACTTCAAAAAAAAAAGGCTTTGATCAAATTCCTTCGCTTAAATTTAGTGCTGCTGTGTGAATATTTATCTGGCAATATTACTGCCAGGGGCGAACACACGGTCGTGGGGAAGGAAAGGTATATGGGAAGGAAATTAAGTTAACTCTTCACCTTAAGAGAATGATCTACATATGTTATTACACTCTGACTGGGTTACATAAGATAACTTCAGATCAGATCTAGAAACTCAAAGTTAGACTTTCGTCTTGACCATCAGCAAAAACAATAAAGAAAAATGGGAATCAACTGCAAGCTCTAACGTGCTAACCCGTCATATTCCTCAATCCTCTATCAGCAGTGATTTAAAAGTATGAACTTGGACTTTGGAAAGATTTATAGAGTCAGAGAGTCATATAGATATACAGCACGGAAACATACCCTTCAGTCCAACTCTCCATGCTGACCACATATTCCAGCCCAATCTAGCCCCACCTGCCAGCACCCAGCCCATATCCCTCCAAACTCTTCTTATTCATATACTCATCCAGATGCTTTTTAAATGTTGCAATAGTACTAGTCTCCTCCACTTCCTCTGGCAGCTCATTCCATACACGTACCACCCTCTGCATGAAAACGTTACCCCTGAAGTACGTTTTATATCTTACCCATCTCACCCTAAACCTACGCTTTCTAGTTTAGGAAAGAAACTTTGTCTATTTATCCTATCCATGCCCCTCATGATTTTATAAACCTCTATAAGGCCCCCCTCAGTCTCTGACGCTCCAGGGAAACCAACCTCATCCTATTCAACCTCTCCTTATAGCTCGAATCATCCAACCCTGGCATCATTCTTGTAAGTCTTTTCTGCATTATTTCAAGATTCACAATATTTTTCCAATTGGAAGGAGAACAGAATTGCACACAATATTCCAAAAGTGGCCTAACCAACCTCCTATACAGCTGCAAAAATGACCTCCCAACTCCTCTATCAATACTATGACCAATAATGTAGAGTTTCCCAAATGCTTTCATCACTGTCTTATTTACCTGCGACTCCACTTTCAAGGATCTATGAACCTGCACTCCAAGGTCTCTTTGTTCAGCAACATTTGCTCGGACCTTGCCATGAAGTGCATAAGTCCTGTTAAGATTTGCTTTCCCAAAATGCAGCACCTCGCATTTATCTAAATTAAACTCCATCTGCTACTTCTCAGTCCATTGTCCCATCTGCTCAAGATCCCATTGTAATCTGAGGTAACATTCTTCGCTCTAAGAATTTGTTTGTTCGAAGATATCACCATGTGTCTCAGAAAATACTGCACCAACCTGTTAAAGCAACAAGCTTGGACCTCATGCATCTGCTCATTAAAAGAAAAGTTAAAAATCAAACAACACCACGTTATAGCCCAACTGATTTATTTGGAGGCACTAGCTTTCGAAGTGCTGCTCCTTCATCATGCGATTGTGAAACAGAGCCACAAGACACAAAATGTTTAGTAAAATATTAGTGTCATGCGGCTGAAATGATGAACCTAGGTTACGTCTTTCACCTTTTAAAATAGGTTTTCTCGTTTCGGTTCTTTAATATGTACATCCCAGAACTTCTTTTAAGACACATTCAGATTTTCTAACAAAAGGTGCCACCACAGCTCCGACATTGCATTAAAGGTGTGAGATTAAAGTCTGTCTCTGTCCCAACCTTGAGTCAGACTAGTTCTATTTATAAAGTGGATACGTAGAATTTTACATGGATTGACTGCATTTTTAAGCAAAATAGAATGTATGTGCAAATATAATTCTGTACATGCAATTCAACCCATAAGCGTATATGTGTGCACGTGCAGGAGAGACAGAGCGAGTGTGTCCATGTGATTGTAAGTACATGTGAGAAAGTGTGTGTTTATGTATGTGTAAGCTTGGTAAAGTATGTATGTGAGTGTGATGGTGTATAAGTCTGTAAGAGTGTGCGTGGGTGGGTGTGAATGTGGGGATTGTATGTGCGTGTGTATATTAGAGAGAGATGGTGAATGAGACAGGGTCAGCATGAGTGTGTGAGTATATACGTATTTGTGTGTGCGCACGTGCGTGCGTGTTTGCGCGTGCGTGCGTTTGTGTGTACAGTGTGTACATGCCATGTGACATGAACCAAAGGTTCTGCTTGAGGCCATCCTTATGAGTACTGAAATTAGCTATCAGTCTCTGCTCGGCCACTTTGTAATATTGCCTGTCCCGAAGTCCACCTTGGATTATGGTCACCCGAAGATCCGAGACCGAATTTCTCGGACCGCTGAAGTGTTCCCTGAATGGGGTGGGGGGAATTGTTTTGCGATGTCCATTTCATCCGTGTCCTTGCAAATGTACCATGCACGGTCTCGCTACTTTATAATGCCTCAGGTCATCTTTGCCTGCAGCGTGTGAGATAGATAACGCTGACTGAGTCACTTGAGTACCTGCCACATACCTTGTGGGTGGTGTCCCCACGTATAATGGTGGCATGCATATTGGCACTCTGACATGTCTTGCAGCGGTTGCTGTGACGGGGTTGTACGGTATTGTGGTCGACCACAACAATCACGAGGCCGGGATGTTTCCTTCCAGCTAGGCAACACTTCAGCGGTCCAGGATATTCTGTCTCGTACGTTCAGATGACCATCCTCCAAGGCGGACTTCAGGCCAGGCAACTATGCAAAGTGACTGAGCAAGGCTGATTAACAAGTATGGTACCCATGAAGATGGCCTTAACTGGCACTTTGGTTTCATGTCACACTACAGGTGACCCTAGTGCTTTCCACACGCTCTCACAGACGCACACTCAACACCCAAACCCAAACCCATCACACCCCAAACTCAAATGCGCTCACACACCCTCTCACAGGCTTATAACCAATCGCACTCACAAACATACCTTAACAAGCGTACACACACTCAAAAATACTCTCTCACATGCACTCACATTCATATGCACACACTCACATGCACACACTCACTGTCTCTTCGGCACATGCACACATATAAGTTTATGGGGTGAATTTGTATCTGCAGAATTATATTTGCAGGTACGCTGTATTCTGCTCAAAAAATCATTGCCTTCAGTCAATCCATGTAATATTCTATAAATCCTACTTTAGATATAGAACCAGTCTGACTCAAGATTGGGACATCGACGAGAGCCTCATCAGTTTTGGAGATGCAGCTCACGAATTGCTCGTGAAGTCAAGTTTGGATAGAATGATCTGGGGACAAAACAATGAAATATTATGGCTAAATTACATAGGCATCTCTTGCACAATCTAGAATTTCAAACCTAACTCACTGATTTAATTTGTAGACCTAACGTACTTAAACTATTTGATGAACTGTTTTCAGGGAAACATTATATCATTCGATGGCAAGTCAGGGATGGAAGTTTACAGTTACAGTCTACCTAATCAGAGCAAAAGTGAAGAAAGCTTTTTTCACACAAAGGATAAGGTAAATATGGAACATTCCGTCAAAACTATAAAACAGGCTTGTTGATAAAGTGGAGTGATATAAATGCCTGATACTGCTGACAACGCATGACACTGCGTTGTGTCAAAATTCCCAGGAAAGGCTGAGTTTCTGTCAAGGCTATTTGAAATATTAACAGGAAGTCGCAGTTCAGCAGTGCCAAGCAATGGACACTCAATCCAGACATAAAATTGCATAATATTACAAAATATTACAGGACTGCTCCGTCCAGAGAAGTCAGTACGGTGTGGTCATGCATGCAATGTGTGAGGATTAATATTTTTTGTACTCATACCTGTTTCTATTTTTTAGAGTAAAATCTTAGCATATCAAATCGTATTTAGGAACATGCGACGTAGCGTCAATCAGCCCGATCAACTCCTCCACTATTGAACACAATTGTGCTTGTTAGAAAACTCAATCCCACATTATCTCACTAATTTTTCACACAACTGGTAATCAGAAATCTATCAATGCTTACTTTAAACCCTTTCAAACATTAAGCTTCTACATCCATCTGTGATAGCGAATTTCAAAGGTGAACGACCATCCGAGTAAGAAAAGGATTTCCTGTTATTTTTCTCATAAGTTTTATCCCCCTTATTTTAAATTATGCCTCCGATTATAGTCTCCACGACTAGAGGGCAAACATCTTCCTGCATCGATCTTATGCATTCCTTTAAGTATTTCGCAAGTTTCAGTAATATCACCTCTCAGTCATTGAAACTCCAGACAATTCAGCCCCAGTTTCGCCAATCTCTGTACATTGAACAGTTCCACCTCTCTGGAAACAGATTCTATCTGTTTTCTTTCTACTATTAAGACCTGCGCTTGTTCAGTACTATACCTTTTCATATCATATGTCATATATCGACCACGTTTTCTGTGCTGTAACTGCGATTGCACACTTTGTTGTTCTCACTATTCGGCACACTGAAGTCGAAGGATCACTTACCTTTCTTGTTCTTAACAATGTCATCTTAATGTTTGGTACAAAGCAACAATGATCCGAAGTTATACTCTATTTGAGGCAGTGTTACGTTTTGGTTCCAATGTTGTGCACACGAAATGAGATAATATTTCAGTGCTGGATTCATCCTTATTTATACTGGTGGACAGCGACGTAGGAATAATCTAAAATAGTTATATAGCTATGTTGAGCGAGCACAAGCTGGGTTTATTTCCAATTAAATATTAACATACCTGGAGGATTATTAAGAGAGGGTGAGATTTTGCAATTAGTACAATCACTGTTCACGGATTTGAGGTAAAATGAAGACAGTTTAGAAACAAAACAGAGCAATGGGGTGAAAAATTGGAAGTATAACTTGCCCTGAATGCTACAGAGCAATGGGAAAGTAGGTGCCGTGAAATATTTTGTGAATGATACAGGCTGAAAAGCTGCTAGTAAAGCTGTTAAATTACGTTATGTTCAATTCAGGGCAAGGGGAAGAGAGGAAATTATACACAGCTACAGTGGAGAGCGGGCCTTTGTGCATTCGAGTGAGCTTCAAATGACACAGGGATAAATGAGAGAAATAGAACATAGGACATAGAAGAATACAGCGCAGTACAGACGTTATGTTCAATTCAGGGCAAGGGGAAGAGAGGAAATTATACACAGCTACAGTGGAGAGCGGGCCTTTGTGCATTCGAGTGAGCTTCAATTGACACAGGGATAAATGAGAGAAATAGTGGAATTAAGTTAGTATAGATACAGGGATGTGAAGAGGGAAGGGCACTGTGCTATTTAATTTTGAATTATTTGAGCCGAAGTGTTAAGGTGGTGGTTTGCAATTAATGCAGCGCTACTTGGACAGAGTGGGTCGGATGGAGAATGATTCAGGGATATGGGAACAGAGCGAGCAAAGCCCAATAGCTAAGTTTTTTCTTTGATGCAGAGGAGGACATAAGTAATACTTTCTTTACATCTGCTCTGTGCTTGTACTCGTCAGCGCTCATGAGTTCGCTGTCTTTCAGTTTCCTATTCCTCTGACCTGGCAGTAATCATGGGAACTCTTGAACACTGCAGCCAGCAGTCGACAGCTTTCTCGCACAGCTCTGAGTGCCAAAAGGGAAACCATGTAACCTTGTCTGCAAAGCCTTGACAATTAACGTTGATACTTGATTCTGAGGAACGTGGACGTTAGCGACATATCATTGTGACATTTGTGCCATGCACTTATTTTCTGTCGAGACCAGCAAACTACTGGAAATTCCCACGTTGCATCTCACACTTTGACATTGCTGCGTCGGTTTACGTCTCTATTTTTACACAACGTGAGCAGAAGAAGAATAATTTAAGCAACTGCTTTGCGCAACAATTATTTCTTCCTGGAAGTTTTGCTTTTCAACACAGTAATCACCCCATCATCTAATGCTGCAATCAATGAAAGCAGAAATACAGAGTTATCAGGAATTAGAGTTTACTCATGATATCCAAATTCATAAATGACCAATATCTTGAAAAACATGCAATCTTTCCTGACTTAACGGCGAATTACTTTCACTTCTTTACCAGCGCAAAACTGGAAATACAATGTACTAAGAATAATTCAAACGAGTATAGTTCTGTTATCATCAGAGGAAATCGGAAAGAAAACTGCAGGAACAGCGTGAAACGCTTTTAAACATGAAAGAGTAATGTCGTATACTCATTACCAGTGATTGCGCGATCATTTATTCAGAGCAACGCAACACGTGGATTTTTTTTTGTCATGTTACTTGCTTTCCACGATTGCAATTAGCTATCAACATAGTTCTCTACACTGTTAATGAATGGGAGGAGGGATGGTGTGCAGAAATTGTACTTTACTTCCACCTGCTATCCTCATTTGTGCACGCAGTTGGTAAATAAAATGATCAGTTTCTGGCGGCTTCGTGGGGACGGGGAGGTGAAGGGGGGAGTTTGGTCGTTGGCTTTGGTCGTTGACAGTCATTGTCTCAACATTTATCTTCAGTGGAAGTAGTATGGAAATAAACATTGATGTGTTATATAAATGCAAAAACTTCCAGTCTATTCAAAACGCACGCAGTGAGACATACTATAGCTGCATCTGTTATCCCACAATTGTCGTGGAAACAGAGATTGACGGTTGTGACTAAGTAACAAATTTGATGATGTTCAGCACTGACAGTCCATGTCTAACATGATTAAGACTTGGATAGTATCCATGCCTGTGCCGAGAAGTAGCGAGTAGCATTAAGCTAGCTAATGGCCATGTCCAGCAAGAAACAATCTTACCATCACTCCCTGACATTCATACCCACGCCATCACTGAATACCTCACTAACAACAGGTTGAGATCTCTCGCTCTCTGTGTTTTTTAATGTGTATGTTTTTACATGAAGACACATCAGTGCTTCAGTCACGGAGGTCTAGACATGTTCATCGAAATTGCTCAATAAATAACAATGGATTCTTGCAATCTGAAGATGAAATTCCGACGTTTAAGATAGAAAGTCGAGACATCTGGACATAGGGCATTAGACGGGAGGGAAATATAACAGCAGAGATGGTTAAAGACGAATTGATATTGGTATGTTAAACAGTAATCTGTACAATGCATAAATTGCTGAAGAGATTTAGAGTGTGTGCACGAATGAGAATGACAGAAAGTGAGACAGAGATATGTGGTCCAGAGATAGAGATTGATGTTACTTCAGAAAACAAAAATTTCCAACAAAAAACTCAAAAATATTTAAGCAACGAAGGATAGTGTGACATGGTTGATTACGTTTTGTTTGACTTTCATTTTGACAAAATGGTAAATACTGAATGTCACCTGAAGTTATAGGAATCTAAATGCATACTGAGAACATCTAACTGTGCTGTGACAATTGATTTTTTACTTTTCCTAACTAAAGATTAAGGCTTGTTATTACGTGTTGGTGCCTGAATATGTGAATTAATTAAACCCCGTATGTGTTCTAAGGCCTGAACAACAGAGACCAGGTCAGTGTTTCCAGGAAAATAATGAACAGAGGTGCAGATGATGTTGACGGTGTTAAGTGTCGCTGGGTTGATGGTGATAAGTGTCTGCAAGTATGTGATATTAGGGGTGGTTTTTGGCTGAAATGTACCCTTGTTCCCAAAGATGAGCGTTCAGGCATTGTACACTACAATCCACAATCCTCCAGCAGAGAAAGGAACCGTCATTTTCAATCTCTTTGAACATTTGTGTTCATTCAACTTTTTAAAAATTAGAGTAGCTCGTGTATGGAATTAACTTCCAGAGGAATCTTTAGATGCAGGTGTATTTACAACATTTTAACGGATTAATGCATGAACAAGAAATGTTTGGAGGGACATGGTCCAAGCGTAGGCAAGTGTGGATTAGTTTATTTGGGATTTTGGTCGGCATGGACTGGTTGAACCAAAAGGTCTGTTTCTGTTCTGTATGACTCTATATTAGATCCTTAGTCTTGCATGATTAGTGATCAACATCCAACCGACTTTCCAAGACCCACGTTATTAGATAGAATTGAATTCAACCACTCTTCACCGGTTAAATTAGACCTCAAATTAGTACTGGTATTCCAGTTGAATGCACAAGTGTGTGACTTCTGATGTTGGTTTTGAGAAGCTCTTGAGGACCAAATGGAATGGACGGGCAGGTAAGTATACCAGTGGAAGATTGCGAATTCACATAGGTGGATGTCCACAGCTCGTGCAAAATCAATATGTTTGTCTTCATTCAAATTAATTCACGCCACACGCTAACAAGAAGCGGTTAGAGGCACTCGATATTTCAAAGGCAGTGCCTTCTGATAAGACTGCAGCCATAGTATTGAGTACTTGATACCCAGAACTTGCCACAACTCTTGCAATGCATCTAGAACATTGGTATCTCCCCGAGAATGTGGAAAATTGCCTGAAGACAAAAAGCAGGGCAAATCTAATCCGCCCAGTGACCAAAGCATCAATCTACCCTCGATGATCAGTAAAGTCATGGAAAGTGTTAGGGGTACTGCTAAAAAGCCGCAACCTACTCAGAAATAGCCTGCTCGCTGACACCCAGATTATCTTTCGCTCAGAATACACAATTACCAACCTCAGCACAGATTGGTTCAAACATAAACAAAACAGCAGACTTTCAGAGGTAGCTGAAAATTACTGCCCTCAGCATCTGGCTGCATTTGACCACGTATGGGACAAGGATTCCGAGAGAAACTGAATTCAATATAATTCAGAGGGAAAATTCTCCACTGTTTGGGCATGTATCTGGCAGAAAGGAAGATGTTATTGGAGGTCAGTCATCTCAGCTCCAGCATATCACTGCAGGAATTCCAGACGGTAGTGCCCCAGGAACAAACTATCTTCAGCCGCTTCATCAATGAATTTCCCTCCATAATAAAGGAAGAACTGTGGACATTTGCCGATGATTGTACAATGTTCAGCACCACTTGCAACTCCTCAGATATTGAAGTCCAAGTTCAAATACAACAAGACATGATCAATATCCAGGCTTAGTCTGAAAAGTAGAAAGTAACATTTGTGTTACAAAAGTGCTTGGTGGTGACCATCTCCAATAAGAGACAACCTAATTACATTGTCATTCAATAGCATTTCCAACACTGAATCTCACACTAGCAAAAAATGTGGGTATTACCATTGACCATTGAGACTAATCTGGATTAGTTTTGTGAATACAATGGCCAAATCAGCTGGTCAGAGGTCAGGAATATTGCATCGAGTCACTTACCTCTGATTGGGCAGCACGATGGTTCAGCAGTGCTGCTTCACAGCAGCAGGGACCTGGGTTCGATTCCAATCTCGGGCGACTGTCTTTGTGGAGTTTGCACATTCTCCCTGTGATTGCATAGGTTTCCTCTGGGTGCTCCAACTTCCCCCCACTTTCCAAAAATGTGCACATCAGGTGAATTGGCTAAGCTAAATTGCCCATAGTGTTCAGGGATGTGTAGGTCAGGTGCCCTAGTCAGTGGAAATGTCGAGTAATGGGTTAGAGGAATGGGTCTGAATGGAATGTTCTTCGGAAGGTCGGTGTTGACATGTTGGTCCAAAGGGCCTGTTTCCACACTGTGGGGATTTTATGATTTCCAGTAGGGATTCTACGATTTCTATGATTGTTCCAAGCTGTCCACAAGACCCAATCAGGCGCCTGATTAAACATTCTCCACTTGTCTGGATGGCTGCAGTTTCAATAACACTCAAGACCCGTCACACCGTTGAGGAAAAGACAGGCTGCTTGATTGTCACTACATCAGTGACACGGTGGCTCAGTGGGTTAGCACTGCTGCCTCACAGCGCCAGGGACCCCGGTTCGATTCCAGCCTCGGACAACTGTATGAGTGGAGTTAACACATTCTCCCCATGTCTGCGTTGGTTTCCTCCAGGTGTTCCGGTTTCCCCCCACGATCCAAAGATGTGCAGGTTAAGTAAATTGTTGTGCTAAAAAAATACTCATAGTGTTCAGTGATGTGTAGGTTAGACGCATATCTCAGGGGCAAATGCAGAGTAGTAGTGGAATGTAGCTGCGTGTGTTAATAGTCGGAGGTTCGATGTGAACTTATTGGGCGAAATGGCCTGTTTCCATACTGTAGGGACTCGAAAAGAATGATACGTTAGATACTCCATGAACACTCTCTACACCTATACAGTTACCCTTTTGAAGACTCTACTGAACTGAACAAGTAGATTGTGAGACCCTTGGGGTAGAAACAGACAGAAATCTGGCGATTAGCGAACTGAGAGAGGGTTTATCATAGGGAGAAGTTGAAAGAATATGCATCGATAGCCCATGAGAGTGATGTCTTTTGGCTGTCGATGCAAAGAAAAGAAATCGAGACCCCAAAAATCCAGAGTAGTGATTTTCTGAGGAAGGTGAGGTGAGGAGATAAGAACTATTAGTGTTCAAACATTGTTTCCGAGCAAGAGGGAGGAAAAGATGCTGTTTAGTATAAAGTTATTGCTCTGATAGTGATAGAATGAAGAAAAAGCAGTATTGCACAGAAACAGGCCCTTCACTCCACCAAGTAAAGGAAGCCATTGTATAGGAACTCTCTGAGGCAAGAAAGACCAAAAGGCGACGAACAGTACGGAAATCGCTTCCTTGAGAGCAGAAGACTAATAGACATTGATGATTTTGCAAATAAGATGTTAAGATTAACAACTGAGGCACATCTATCTTCATGTCGATATTTCGCTGAGGGTAATAAACCAAGAAACAAACATCAGTCCTCATTAATTTAGCCTAAATAAGCCAATGAAATTCGAATATCAGTGTACATACACCATTCTGTGCAATCACTGAGGAGAGGGATGAGGAAGTAAAATAATTTGCTGAGGACGGGGACTGAGAATGCCCAATTATCTCGCCTGAGGAAAGGTTCCGACAGAAACCAGTGGTAGCGTGTAAAATTCTCCCGCAGTCAAGAGAGAAAAGCAGACTAACATTATCAGTTAGACTTTTTATATGTTGTCGTGGAAAGGGACCGAAAATCTTGCCAGTGTAGTGATAGTTCCAAAAGGGATCGTGACAAAAAGGGCAGACATCAGATTGTAAGTATTTCTCTGAGGTAGAAAGGCGGAGAGACATGAAACAGGATGCCGGTCTGTCCCTGATAGAAAGCAACTGAAAGACAGACCTAATAGATAGATGTTCAATGGAGGAATAAACACCTGTATGTTAACATTCAGTGTTCAACTATCTCTGTAATGGTGGGGAACAAGGAAACATTTTGCTGTCGACAGATATTCCTATCGTAATAATTTTACTTGTTTGCGATTTTTTTTTAAAATAGTGGGCGAAAATGAAAAAGATCTGCTTGAAACACAGGGTTTTGCATGAATCATTGCATACTTTGAAAATAAGTGACACCTATTATTAACACTGTTCATGTGGCTGTGCGTTCCAGCAATGTGGAAATGATTCTGATCCTAGGAGTTATTTACAAATGAAGTTGCTTGGTTTATGGAGCAGTGACGAGTTATCAATGACAAAGGTCCTCCGCTTGACAACAAATATATAATTAGTCATCGGGTAGTTAAACAGGTTGGGCTGTCAACAAAACAGAGAGAAACTTTCTCATGTTATAAAAAAACCCCGCAGGGCTGCAGTAGGCAGACTCACTCTCTCAGATCTCTGCAATAAATCATTTCAAAACTGAATAAGACAGCAAATTTTTCCGTTGTCAGTCAATGTAAGTTGTAACTTTGAATTGGGAAGCCAGAGACCCCGTACGCAAAAACCAAATGCCTTGGCCTCTTGCAAACCAATTGAAAGCATTCTGTGAAACGAATGCCGAGGAGAAGCCTCAGGATCAGCAAGAATCAACCCAAAAACATCTTGTAAACTGTGACGCGGGAACTGATTCCATCCACATCCTTTCTCTCTCTATGCCTGTGTGTTTGTGTGCGTGTATCAGGAGTTTTAAAGAGTTTAATTTTTTAACGTATAGTGTGATGCTGGTGGTATATAATTGCTTATCTGCTACTAGCATCTAATTAGCTAATAAATCTAATTTGCACATGTTCTTCTTGAGGATAGAAACCCGTTCCATGCTTTCCATCAATCTGGTTCTAAAAATTAAGTAGTTTATAGTTTTGTGTGTATACTAAAAGAAAAAAAGTAACTCCCAGGATGACTCCAAGAAGGCTGGGGCTTCATTTCGACTGTGTCGTGCAATGAGTGGTGACATCACTGAGGTGGAATACAAGAAACATCTATCAACACACAGTTACATATGTATGCATGTGCGTGTGTAGATGTACATATGCATTTTATTTATAGGTATATATATATAGAATATTTTATGCATGCGACGATGCTGTCACTTTAAAAAAGGTATTTTGACCTTATTTTTGAAAAGAAGCTGCAAGGCAGAAGTTCTGAACTGACAACTGAAGACAATTTAAGTAAACAAGTTGTGAGGCATTTAGATATTGAAAAATTGGAAGAATGGAAGCAGCCTGATGGATGTGGTCAGTGATCACGGATCCAGATTTCTTGTTTTTTTTTATCAGTAACTCAGAAGCTTTTTGGGTTCTCAAGAGCTCCAGTAATTGTCTCTTGGCTGCTACACTCTGAATTTTCTCTTAATGTTTCTTTCTCCTAAAGAACTGCATGCGAGAATCTGTGTCTGAATTTACCTTTTTGCCAAATAATCTGTTTATGGGATGCTACGATATTGGAACAGTCAATTAGTAGTAGGTACTATATCTACTAGTGTCAAAGAGTTTTAGAGATACACAAGATGGAAACATATCCTTTGGTCCAACTCATCCCAGTCGACCAGATGTCCCAAATAAATCTCGTCCCGTTTGTCAGCATTTGGCACTTATGCCTCTAAATCCTTTCCACACCAAGATGCCATTGCAATATTGTGATTCTAAAAGTCCTAACCACTTCCTCTGGCAGCTCATCCAATTAATGCACTGTCCGATGTATGAACCAGGTTCCCCCGGGGTTCTTTTTAATTTTTTAACATCTCGTCTTAAACCTATGCCCTCTACCTTTGGACTCCCCCATCCCCGAAAAAAAAGACCTTGTCTATTTACCTTATTTGTGCCCCTCATGATTTTATAAACTTCTTTCAACTCACCCATCGGCCTCCTACGCTCCAGAGAAAATACCCTAGTCTATTCAGCCTCTCCCTGTAAGCTCAAACCTTCCAAATCAGTTACCATTTTTGCAAATATTTTCTGAACAATTTCAAGTTTCACAACACCCTTCTTATAGCAGGGAGACCGGAATTGCACACGGCATTCCAATAGTGGCCTCAGGCATGTTCTGTACAGCCACAGCATGACCTCCCACTCCTCACTCGCCTATCGACCTGCGACTTCACTTTCAAGGAACCATGTATCTGCACTCCAAGTACTCGTTTCTTTAGCAATACTCAGCAGATCTTACCATTAGATATATAAATTGTGCCCTGATTTGCCTTTCCAAAATGCAGCACCCCACATTTATCTAAATTAAACTCCACAGGCTAGTTTTCGCCCCATTTCCCAATCTGAACAACATTCTGTTGCACTCTGAAGTAACCTTCTTCGCTGTCGATTTATTTGGTTAAGTTTTCAAGTAATGAAGTTATTCTAAATTCCTTTTTGTTTTGTTTGTATTTTAACCATAGCGTTTAAACACATTGTGGTTTGCTTAACTTCGAGTAATTTGACACGCACTGTAATAAATATGTAACTCCGTGATTATTTCTTTCAATACACTACTTCTTCCAAACATTATTGCTTCATTATACATGGGAATATTTGGTTTGATTGCATAGACCATCTGATGTACAGTTCATCAGGCACCCTTTTTCCAATGTTAAATCAGGATAAAATAAACAACTGCAATAGCACCTACCTTAGAGCAATGGTCCAAATCTAGCTTTCTAACTACTCGATTGTCAGTGTGACGCGTTAACAATAATATGGACAGATAACAACAAGAGACTACATAAATGTCTTATCTTGAAGCAAATGATGAATAGTTCCAAGTCGCAGTCACATTACACGTATTTGTTTTTATAACTCTTTCCTTGATGATGAAGACAAAACATTCGTTTTGTCGTTTTCGCATTTTGAGCAGAGGTCATGCAATTACAATAAACTAATTTCTTTTGAAGATGCTTGGCTAATGACAGAAAATAAATAGGCGACATAATGGTTTTATGTGCAGTTAAACTTCCATGTAGGACTAATATCTAAATATATTAATAGGTGGAAAGATAGATATAAAGGTAAATAGGTGGCTAGATAGATAGATAAATAGCTAAAGAGGGAGAGTCAAGCATCGCTACAGAACAGTAAACATTATTGCAGTAAACTGACAGATTGCCACATATGCAAACGAGATGTACAATGAATTTGCGTGTGAATTACAATTTATATGATGTTTGTGGAAAATTCTTGGTTTCATCTCCAGGTATGGAAATTTCAATGTTGTTTTGATAGCAGTTCTATTGCAGCTGGACCAACACATAATCACAAATATCAGGGCTTGTAAGTTGTAAGTGAATCTAAGCTTATGACTTATTTATGCAATCTTTCAGATTGTGAACCACTGCCTCAGGCCATTCAGCACAAAGTCCAATTCTACCAATCTCTCATTGTCGAAAGGAGAACCCATATCCTTTGTCAGTATGGATCTTCATATGTGGGGCACACTTCAACTGATCATTTGCTTTTGCTATTGCTTTACAATTCTCTTCATGTATGTTCAAAGATTTTCACACAGAAGGTCACAATCTTTCGTTTCACCACACTTTGAATATCTTTTGCCTCAAAAGTGTACGAACGTCTAATGTTTCTCTCAATGCACAGATGATAATGCTCTGTGTCATATACATATAATCTTCATGTTATGAATTCAACTCCTTGATACTTTTAGATTTGCTTGAAGTAGTCCATCATCCCAACCATTCATGTACATTTTTACATAAGTTCAAACTTGTAGATATAACTCCTGCAGAAAGCCAAAATTGCGAAATGGAATACAAGGAATTAAAACATCAGCTAGGAGCAAGAACAGGCTGTTCTACATATGAATATGTGCCATCAACGAGAATTGAACTTCGTCTAATTCCCTCAATCACTACCTGTATGATTTGAAATTGATTTCCTGCAAACCTGGTCTAATATCCATTTTATACGTTCACATATCTCCGGTTCCAGCATTTTCATGACATGCAGATCCAGATCAATGTAATTTTCTATATTAAACAGAAACCCAGCCGATCTGCATCTCTGTACGATGTATGAATGCAACTAATTACTTTTACACCTTACCTAAAACAAGTTATATATCTCTCTCCAATTGGCAGCCAATTTAGTTTTTCATAAAGCAAATAAGCCCACCTTCTCAACCCAAACGTCATGGCTACATTCTCTCATAGCTGGAAAATTCTGAGAAGACATGTGCGCATGTGCTCAGGGATCACCATTTCTTGACCTTGATTAATGCTTCAAGTGACGAGTTTTTCGAAGTACCCAATTATATGATGAGATTCATCATCAGAGTATGGAAAATTTCACGTGAACTGACACCTGATTCATGTTAGATTGTAATGTGAGGTCAGGCTGTTCAAAAATATAATGACACTCGATGTCCTGCAGGCGAAGGAAATCGTAATTCTTAAAAAAGTCATTTATTGTCAGATGGAATTGGTAGACAGTTTCTGCTTTTTTACTTAAAGTAGGAGGTTACAAGTTTTGAAAGTCTGTTTGCAATAGCACATTATCTGCTGCAGAGTGGGACTGGGGATCCATGTAACCAATAAAATCAGGGAGATGAGCAAGAAACAGAAGTATCAATGTATATAATAACTCAATATATCTAAGTCTTTTTCACCATGCTTGATGCCTCGATCATCTTTCTGTGAGGCTGGATGTGATTCCGGGACACAGAAAGTGAATGTCATTGCATTATGCACTGCCCAGAGCAGTCGTGCTGGACTGCGATAAAGAGAGTAATGGAACGATGCTGCACCAGTGCAATCAGCACAACAATTTCATTGAGATTGACATCACCCATGAGCATAATGGAATAGGGACGAGTCTTACGTTTGCATATCAGTGGAGAACAGTCAATCATCATGAATTTTGCCAGAGCGGCGAGGAGAGAAGGAGTGGTGAAGCGAGGGCTGACGGGAAGGGTGAGTTTTCCCCCATTAATAGGGACTGAACTCGCGAGTCGGGCCTCCATTTGCTGAGAGGTGCGAGGGAAGAGCGAAGGACTTCTTAGGAAGTCATATATTTGTGTGGTTGCGCTACCCAAAACACTACTCGGGTAGTGTCTCCCACCCATCCTCCTCCTCTAACCAAAAAAAAGTTCTGTGCGCCAGATTGGTAAGGTAACGAGTTTATTTTTTATTCCTTATTTTTTCAACAGTCTCTTTGGGAATTTAGAATCGTGGGAATGGAGGTGAGGGCAGTTGAATGTTCCTCCTGCAGAATGTGTGAGGTAAGTGTCACCACTAATGTCCCTGCTGACGACAACTGCGGGAAGTGCACCCAACTCCAGCTCCTCGAAAACCGCGTTAGGAAACTGGAGCTAGAGCTGGATGAACTTCGGATCATTCGGGAGGCAGAGGGGATTATTAAGAGGAGTTACAGGGAGGTAGTCATTCCTCAGGTACAAGAAAAAGGCAGATGGGTTACAGTCAGGGGACGGAAAGGGTACCGGCAGGCAGTGCAGGGCTCCCCTGTGGCCATTCCCCTCAACAATAAGTATACCGATTTGGATACAGTTGGGGGGACGACTTACCAGGGGAAAGCAGAGGGGCAGGGCTCTGGCACAGAGTCTGTCCCTGCTGCTCAGGAGGGAAGAGGAACAGAGCAGTAGTCATTGGGGACTCCATAGTTAGGGGGAGAGATAGGAGGTTCTGTGGGGACGAGAGAGACTCACAGTTGGTGTGTTGCCTCCCAGGTGCCAGGGTTCGTGATGTCTCTGATCGTGTTTTTGGGATCCTTAAGGAGGAGGGGGAGCAGACCCAAGTCGTGGTCCACATAGTCACCAACGACTAGGTAGGAAGAGAGATCAGGATTTAAGGCAGCAATTCAGAGAGCTAGGATGGAACCTTAGAACTAGGACGAACAGAGTTGTTGTCTCTGGTTTGTTGCCCGTGCCACGTGCTAGTGAGGCGAGGAATAGGGAGAGAGAGGAATTGAAAACGTGGCTACAGGCATGGTGCAGGAGGGAGGGTTTTGGATTCTTGGATAATTCCGGCTCTTTCTGGGGTAGCTGGGACCTCTGCAAGCAGGATGGTCTTCATCTGAACCAGAGAGGTACCAATATCCTGGGGAGAAAATTCGCTAAGGCTACTGGGGTGGGTTTAAACTAATCCAGCATGGGGATGGCAACCAAAATTGCAGTTCGAATACAGAAAAGGTGGAGAGTAGAGAAGTCCAAAATCAAGTTTCAGGGACGCATGAATGGCACCGGCAAGCAAGAAGTTGGTTTGAAGTGTGTCTACTTCAACGCCAGGAACATCTGGAATAAGGTGGATGAACTTGCAGCATGGGTTGGTACCTGGGACTTGGATGTTGTGGCCATTTCGGAGACACGGAGAGAGCAGGGACAGGAATGGTTGTTGCAAGTTCCAGGATTTAGATGTTTCAGTAAGAACAGAGAAGATGGTAAAAGAGGGGGAGGTGTGGCATTGTTGGTCAAGGACAGTATTGCGATTGCAGAAAGGATGTTTGGGGACTCGTCAACTGAGGTAGTGTGGGCTGAGGGTAGAAACAACAAAGGAGAGGTCATCCTGTTGGGAGTTTTCTATAGGCCTCCGAATAGTTCCAGAGATGTAGAGGAAAGGATAGCAAAGATGATTCTCGATAGGAGTGAGAGAGACAGGAAGTTGTCATGGGGGACTTGAACTTTCCAAATATTGACAGGGAACACTATAGTACGAGTACTATTGATGGGTCAGTTTTTGTCCAGTGAGTGCAGGAGGGCTTCCTGACACAATATGTAGACAGGCCAACGGGGGTGAAGCTGCATTAGATTTAGTACTGTGTAATGAGCCCGGCCAGGTATTAGACTTGGAAGTAGGTGAGCACTTTGGTGATAGCGATCACAATTCTGTTATGTTTACTTTAGTGATAGAAAGGGATAGGTGAATGCCACTGGTCAAGAGTTACAACTGGAGAAAGGCAATTACGATGCGATTAGGCAAGATTTAGGAAGCATAGGAAGGGGAAGGAAACTGCAGGGGATGGGCACATTAGAAATGTGGAGCTTATTCAAGGAAAAGCTCCTGAGTGTCCTAGATAAGTATGTACCTGTCGGGGAGGGAGAAAACGGTAGAACGTGGGAGCCGTGGTTTACGAAGGAAGTGGAATCTCTGGTCAAGAGGAAGAAGAAGGCTTATGTTAGGATGAGATGTGAAAGCTCAGTTAGGGCGCTTGAGGATTACAAGGTAGCCAGGAAAGACCTAAAGAGAGAGCTCAGAAGAGCCAAGAGGAGACACGAGAAGCTGTTGGCGGATAGGATCAGGGTAAACCCTAAGGCTTTCTGTAGGTATTTAAGGAATAAAATAATGACGAGAGTAAGATTAAGGCCAACCAAGGGTAGTAGTGAGAAGTTGTGTGTGGAGTCAGCGGAGATAGGGGAAATACTAAATGAATATTTTTCGACAGTATTCACTCTAGAAAACGACAATGTTGTCGAGAAGAGTACTGAGATACAGGCTACTAGACTAGGTGGGATTGAGGTTCACAAGGAAGCGGTATTAGAAATCTTGCAGGGTGTGAAAATAGATAAATCCCCTAGGCCGGATGGGATTTATCCTAGGAGCCTCTCGGAAACCAGGGAGGAGATTAACGAGCCTTTGACATTGATCTTTAAATCGTAATTGTCTACAGGAATAGTGCCAGAAGACTGGAGGATAGCAAATGTGGCTCCCCTGTTCAAGAAGGGGAGTAGAGTCAACCCTGGTAATTATATACCAGTGAGCCTACTTCAGTTGTTGGTAAAGTGTTGGAAAAGGTTATAAGTGATAGGATTTATAATAATCTAGAAAAGAATAATTTGATTAGGGATAGTCAGCACAGTTTTGTGAAGGGTAGATCGTGCCTCACAAACCTTACTCGATTGCCGAGCCTTCGTCATTTTTATAAACGATCTGGATGAGGGTGTAGAAGGGTGGATTAGTAAATTTGCAGACGACACTAAGGTCGGTGGAATTGTGGCTAGTATCGAAGGATTTTGTAGGTTACAGAGAGACATAGATAAGCTGCTGAGCTGGGCTGAAGGGTGGCAAATGGAGTTTAATGCGGACAAATGTGAGGTGATTCACTTTGGTCGGAGTAACCAGAATGCAAAGTACTGGGCTAATGGTAAGATTCTTGGTAGTGTAGATGAGCAGCGAGATCTCGGTGTCCAGGTACACAGATCCTTGGAAGTTTCCACCCAGGCTGACAGAGTTGTTAAGAAGGCATACAGTGTTTTATGATGCTGTTCCAAATACCCGCAACAATCAACATAAACCCCCCTTGGCAAAATGGGCAAAATCAAACAAGGTGTCTTACAGGAGAGAGAGAGTCAGCATGCAACACCTTCTTCCACGTAGCTCTTTCTTGGACGAGCAAACTCAAAGCAGACTGACTGCTTTCAGTGAACATCCAGACTGCCAAAACCAAACCATTGAGAATTCCCGTTAAACAATAGGAACAGCAAAAAAAAAGAGATGGCAGCAAGATGGCAAAAATGCAATGGTGCACATGGAGAGATTTGTCAATTGACATAAATGTTAATATGGAGAAATGAGAGTTCAAGCATGTGTTCTTGAATAATATCAAATTGATTATTCCTTTGGCTGTGACAAGCAGAATTATAGTTATGCCATTCACGACTCGTTTGACCCATCATTGGTAGCAGTAGCAAATCATTCTTTGACAATGCAGAAATCATTGCACTGAATAGTCTACTCATTCTGCTCCCTCATATCTTTCAACAAATATTTTGAAATCAGCCAAGTATCTATATTAGAGGAACCAGCGTTTGACATTCGATAGTGTTCGCGGTGTTACCAGTAAACGTTCATAAACCTGTTTAATTTGAAGCTATGGGCTTTAATAAGGTGCGCAATCAACACTGAAGACTTTGAATTCCTGAATATGTGACGCTGCATTCACATATCTGATAGGTTTACTCCATTAGTGATACAAAACATATCCACGGATAGAGATGGAGGAGCTTTGGTTTTCAGTTCGTTGTGTTATTCTAAAGGAATGCCTACGTACATCTTTTTTGCTACCCCAATGTGTGAGGCAGCTCTCCTAGCTTCGATGCCAGACTCTGCATCGGGTAGAAAATACATTATCTGTATCCATTGTGCTTTCATTAGTCCCTGACTGTTTCCATGGTGGTTTCTTTTAATCTTTTCGAACTGATTGATAGTACAGATTGTTTTTCATGGTCACTTCAGAGAACAGAAAGCAGATGCAATCCATCATACAAAGGTTCGTGCTAGCTATTAGCCAGATCAGAGCTTTTCTGCCAGTAATTCCTTTAAGTGCTGCGATGCATGCAGCACTTCAGAGGTAAAGATAAAAGCAGTCACTGTAACTTGCTTCCCCAATGAATTTTAGCAATGCATATGGTGATGTCACCTAACTTATTTTGTTCAGTGACTATGAGTAACATTAATGATGTCTCTTGGTATTTAACATCCACTATAATAAAGAATCCTCCGGTTGGTACACTGCACATTTGTGGCACTTCAAATAGACTTCTTCATTTCTCATTAGAAAATGCATGCTCCACCAAGAGGCCTGGTATATGCAATTTATTACACAACTCTTGCAGCAATCGCTGTTCCTGGTAAAGTATTGCAGCAATTAGTCATTTTAAGATTGAAAGTCAGGTTTTATTTCAATGTTAAATCGCTGGCATTCAGCTCTGATTATACACCTCGCCGGAAATTATTCTCTGGAATAATACGGAAATTAGAGGACTAATTTATGAGTAAAAGTTCATAAATGTACTTTGAAATATTGGATGTAGATGAATGTAATGAATCGGATGTCGGTTAGTTCACGGTTAGAATCTGTTGCAGAATAACGTCAGCATTATCGGCTTATCTGTGTTCCAGCTGAGGCGGTTCTCTTTTGCACCCTTGCCATTACCCCCCCCCCAAAAAAAAATTACAAAACACATGGATAACAACATTGGCGAAACAAGGAGAATATAAAGAATGAAATGCAATTATTTTACTGAATAACCTGTAAAATCGATGCTATTGACTTCAAATTCGAGTTCAGATACCCAGTCATAATCTTATAGTACACATTTTCATACTAAAGCCTGCTGAGCATTTCCAGGAACTTCGGCTTTTGTTTCTACTTTACAGCAACCGCAGTTTTTCCTCTTGTCACACGAAGTCTTCGTTTTACTGGTCTCCCACAGTTCAGCAATTGAGGCTGACGTTCAATATAAAACGTTAAAAATCACAATGACTTCTTTGTGCGAAAACAGTCCTGGTTTTGAGATCTGGGCGGGTGAATAGAGTTTTCTAGACATCTCATTTGTGTAATTCAGCAGGAGAACAGATTCAAAGGATTGAATAGACTGGCCCTGTTCACTTGTAATTATCTTGTTAATTGTCTTTCAAACAAGCAGTTACCTTTCGCGTTTTGTAAAACGTAGCAACTGTCCTTCTCGCCAATAGCAGCACCACTAGTTTTAGGAATGTGAATGGAAGCTGATGATTTGCAACCTGATCTACAGAATTAAGCATTGCATGTGAAAGTAACAAAACATTAGTTGATAGACATGAGTGTAGGAATAACACAGAAACACGTAGGTAACAGACGTTTGTCTATGATTGATATACAATTGTTATTTTGCTTTTATTGTCATTTAAAACATTGGTCTCGATAAACAAATTATCGACAGCCATGGATTCGGAAGGGCTTGTTGCAGTGTTATGATTGAAGTTACTTAATACTCTGCTGTCTTCTTAGTCATAATATAAATGAACAACTGATGATGTAAAATACTGACTACTGAAAATTGAATCTGATCTTAAAGATTGGAATTATTCATAGCAAATTAAATCTCAAAACATTCATTACAGTAAGAGAAGAGATTGCAATCATTACTTCATCTTTCCCAAAAAGATGCATCTTAGGCTCCCAAATGTCCTATTTGTTTTTTTTCTCTCGGTTCTCATGTAAAGTTTCCACTTATGGTTGAACGCTGAAAATTTCTCACCCCAGAGACCACATCCTAAAGACTTCTTCAAATAGGGTTTTGAAAGTATTTGTGGCCTGGGTTGTGGATGAGGTCGTAGATTTGTTTGTTGAGCTGGTGTGGTTTTCTGCAGACATTGTGTCGTCTCGCATAGTGATATCGTCAGTGCATCTTTGACACAGTGTTGATGCTCTGTCCCGCTTGGTATTTACGTGTCTCTGTTTTTGGGTACTTCAGATTCTGTATCGTAGTGGTTTGTATTTGGTGTCCAGTTCAATGTGTTTATTGATTCAGTTCTAGTTGGAATGCCAGGCTTCAATGAATGTCTCTGTTTAGCCTGAGCTCGGATGGATACATGGGCCCAGTTGAATCCGTGCCCTTCGCAACCTGTGTGGTTGGAAATGAGAGAGTACTGATCGTGTCTAGCAGTAGTGAGTTGACGTTCATGCACCAGTACGGTCAGTTTTCTTCCTGTTGTTCGTATGTAGTGTTTTTCACAGTCCTAGCAGGGCATCTTGTTGATAACGTTCGTCCTGTTGGATGTGGGTGTTGGCTCTTTAAACTTTGTGAGGAGCTGGTGAAAGGTGTTTACTGCTGAGCGGGCCACAAATATTCCTAGGAATCTGAGTAGTCAGGTAATCATTTCTGACATTTCTTTGATTTACGGTATGGCCACTATCGCATCTGGTCATATAGTGTTTTCTTCTTTATGTTAGTTGTGTAAGTATGGGAGGATAGTACTCCTGGAGTAGCCGTTTCATTTGAATCCCTTGAACAGGTTGTGCCTTCTGGAGTTGTGGGTTGTTTCAGTGCGTTCTTGCTCGTTTAAATGTTTTTTAATGCAGTTTCGTTTGTAGGTGTTTGGATAGTTGTTGTTATAGTTCAGTATTTGATCTGTATGCATATTCTTCCTGCCCACACTGGTGTGGAGTTCACTGGTAGGTGTGCGTTCCACTAACACATTCAGGAAGATGAATCAGTTGTTGTTTTCTTCTTCGTGAGTGAATTTTCTTCCGGTGAGGATGCTATTCATTTGCTAATAGGTTCCTTTCAGTTGTGTACGTTCAGTGATGATAAAGGTGCCATCTGTATACCCGGTCCAGAGTTTGGGTTGGAACGTGGGGAGGGATAGTCCGTTCTAAGCCTTGCATTACTGCTTCTGCTCTCAGCCTGATATCGGTGACCCCATTGGTGTACCATTGATTTCTCTATAAACCTGTCCATTGAATATGAAGTGAGTAGTCAGGAATAGGTCCGATAATTTAAACATGCTGTTCTTGTTGATGCTGCGGATGTCGTCGGGTATCCTAGTAACCAGTTCGCCCAATAATATGGCAATGGTACTCTTGGCTATGTCGATGTCGATAGATGTAAAGAGCACTGTTACATCAAATGAAATCATTATTTTGTCCTCCTCAACATCATCAGAAACACCACAACAGAGGAAGACGAAATAATGATTCCACTTGATGAACCACACCAGCCTGGTGGACAAATCTATGAGCTAAGCTTATTCGAATACTTGCACCATTAATGGATCTTGGGTTTTTCACTTGTCGTTTGAAACCTGAGTCATCCAACATGATCTCTGTATTAATTCTTAATCTTCATTAGTTTTGATTTATGCGATTAACAGTTTCAATTTACTCAAGCATACATTTGAAACCATAATGCAAAAGACATGTGTTCTATCTTACCAGTCCTATAAAAGTCTGCAATTGTTTCACCTCAGATTGGTGAATTTGTTTTTTGAAATGCTCACATATTCAGTATTGACGACGTATTGCCTTATGAAAAAAATTAGGTCTTACATGAAATTTTATCAACCATTATCCCAGGGTTTTGATACTGATGAATGATGACATTTATGAAGACTATCCAAAACCATGAATATTCAAACAAAATTATTTTCATGTACACTTTCGTCAATTGCAAGGCAATTGTTAAATAGTTTCGAATTTCTGGGACAACGTTCACAAAAAAGTCATAGTTGTTGGCAACAGCCAATGCACACTGGCTCAATTCTCTCAAAGATCTGTCAGCGGTTGAATCGCCATGAATGCACCTTAAATATATTTAATTCACTGAAATATGAATTTCAAAGGAATATTCTGAACATGAGTCACTGGACTCGAAATGAAACCCTGCTTCTCTCTCCATAAATTCTGCAGCAATTTCCATTTTGCTTGTTATTAATTTAAAATAGTTTTGAATTAAATCACATTGTTAGTTTGTTGAACCTGAGGTAGTTTTAAAAATTTATTAGTGTAAATCTGAATGTAATCATTGTTCATACTTCTAAGCTCCACAAGAATAACAAGTAAAACTGTTTGATATTTTGATATATTTCTTTTTTATGAGATGATGTGTAGTCATACAGCCATATGTCCTACACCACGGAGACAGGACCTTTGGACCAAACTGGTCCATGCCGACCAAAACTTCCATCTATGTTAACACCATTCCCTTGCACTTGGACCACATACTTCGAAAACTTTCCGATCCATTATTTATCCAAATGACTTTATAATATTGTTAATGTACCCGCCTCAACCACTTCCACTGGCAGTTTATTCCATATGCATACCATCCTCTGTGTAAAAGAGCTGTCCGTCAGGATACCTTCATTCTTTCCCCTCTCACCTTAAAATGATGGCTGCTTGTCTGAAATTCACCAACGCTTGGAAAAAGACTCAGGGCATTCATCATATTCATGCCTCTCATGATCTTATACACATCTAAAGGTCAGCTTCAGTTTCCTACGCTCTAAAGAAAAGAAGTCTCAGTTTGTCCAACCTCCCCCTATAACTCAGGCCATTGAGTCCTGGCAGAATCCTTGTACATTTCGTTTGCACTCTTTCCAGTTTAATAACACCCTTCCTCTGGCAAGATGCACAATACTCCGTGTGTGGCCTCACAAACATTCTCTACAACCGGAACATAACTTCCCGACTTCGATACACAATGATATCACCCTGAGTGATGAAGGCCAGTATACCAAAACTTTCTTCACTGCCCACTTTCAGAGAACCGTGAACATGAACTCCAAGCTACCTCTGTTCCACTACACTCCTTAAAGACGTGCCATTCGTCATGAAACCCCTACCTTGATTTGACTTTATAAAAGGCGAAACCTCACGCTTATGTATATTAAATTACGCTTGCTATTTTCAACTCACTTTTCCAGCTGAGCAAGCTCCTGCTGCAATTTTTGATAATCTTCCTCATTGTCACAATACTGCCTATTTTAGTGTTATCTGCAAACTTCTAATCATGCTTTCTACATTCTCATCCAAACCATTGACATAGATAACAAAAAGTAATGGGCCAATCACCAATGTATGATACAGTCTACGAGACACAGGCAAGCATTCTTCCACTGTTACCCTCTGCTTCCTACAATCAAGCCAATTGTGTATCCAATTTACCAGCTCTCCCTGAATTCCATGCATTCTCACTTTCCACAGTAGTCTACCAACTGAAACCTTATCAAAGGCCTTACTGAAATCCATATAGTCTATGTTCACCGTCCTGCCCTCCTCAACCTTCCTGGACACTTCATCAAACAACTCTAACAAATTTGTGTGGCACGCTCTCCCATGCACAAATCCTTGCAGACTATTTCTAATCCAACCCTGTCTTTCAAAATGCATGCATATCTTATTTCTCAGAATCTTCTCAAGTAACTGACCCAGCACAGATGTTAGGTTTACTGGTCTATAGCTCCCAGGTTTTTGTTGCAGCCCTTCTTGAATAAAGGCATAACATTCGCTAACCTCCCATCTTCTACGACGTCACCTTTGGCTAACGATAACTTAAAAATGTCATCCTAGGCCACTGCAAGTTCTTCTCCAGTATCTTGTAGAGCCTTTGAATATATCTGATGAGGACCAGGAGATTTATCGACTTTCATAAATTCTCATAAATCCAAAACCTCCTCTACAGTGATAGTGATTGTCCCCACGAAATGACCATTAACTTCCTCAAGTTCCCAAGACTTCATGTCTTTTTCGGTGGTAAACACAGACGAGAAATATTCATTGATAATCTCACCTATCTCCTGCGGTTCTACACATACATGCCCACTAAGCTCCTTGAGTGGAACTATTCTTTCTCTAGTTATTCTTTTTCCATTCATAGACTTAAACAGCCTCTCTGGATTCACCCTAATCTTCTGAACCAAGGCTATCTTGTGCCTCCTTTTCACCCTCTTGATTTCCTTCTTCAATAAACTCTTGTATCCCCTATATCCATTCAATGATTCCCTTAATCCAAGCTGCCTGTACTTGGCCATACTTCCTTATTTTTTCTTGTCAAATCCTCAAAATCTCTTGTTATCCAGGGTTCCACATTCCTAACAAACCTGTGCTTCATCCTCACAGGAACATATCGACCTTCAACTCGAGCTATCTCACTTTTAAAGAGCTTGAATTAAAACAGTCCTGATCACTTCAAATTTTGCAGCTAGAAATTTTACGCATTATTACTCGTGTAAGTGTATCAGGTAACTTTTCTTCTCTCTTTCAGTTAATTTAGTGGCTATCGTGATCCTGGCACGAGGAAGATGTGGCCTCTCCCGATGTATCACTCAGTACTTGTTGTCCATGGCAGTGATGGATCTCCTGGTCATTATTACTGCAGTGATAATGAATCGTATTCCTGGTATTTATTCGCCAGGAAGTTTTCTGTTCATTACTCCCTTGTGTAGCCTCAGCATTGCATTGATTCATGCAAGTAGAGACAGTTCTGTCTGGTTAACAGTGGCTTTCACCTTTGACAGATCTGTAGCTATTTGTTGTCAGAAGCTGAAATTAAAATACTGCATTGAAAAAACTGCAGCATTTGTTATAGGGTTTGTTTGTGCACTGGGATGTTTGAAAAGTGTTCCCTGGTATTTTATACATGAGCCCATCTATGTAATTGATAATATCCCCTGGTATTGTAGACAGAAGAAAATTCGTTACACCTCAACAGCGTGGACAGTGTTTGATTGGTCTGATCGTATTTTAACACCCTGCCTCTCGTTCATTCTGATTATTTTGTTCAATGCTCTGACTGTCAGGCATATTCTCGTGAGCAGTGCTGCCCGAAGGAGACTGCGGACACAGAATAATAGGGAAGATTCAACTGACCCAGAAATAGAGAACCGGAGAAAGTCCATTGTTTTACTTTTCGCTATTTCTGGAAGTTTCATCCTTTTGTGGATGGCTTACGTTGTGCAGTTCTTTTATGACAGATTTACAAGTAATTACAATATCAAAAGCTTCAGTGACCCCAAGTTTATTCTGCAGGAAAGTGCAAACATGTTGCAGATGCTCAGTTGTTGCACAAACACGTTTATTTATTCAGTGACTCAGAGAAAATTCAGGGAGGAGATGAAGAGTATAGTGGAATATCCCCTAAACGTATTAAGAAAATTAGGTAAATGAAGAAATAATAAAAAAAAACCCTGTCTGCTTCATCCTATTATCTCCCTGTGTCTTGCAAATATAAGAATCAATGATCTGTTGACTCATGTCGAGAATCAAGAATTCCAATTTACTGATGTATGAACTTACACAGTGAGAAAATCTTTCTAACTTGCTGAAACTTGACTTCTGATATACGATCCCATTATACTCAAATTCAGTTTCCTACAAAGGTATTCCAATTTCCTGATTGGTAACATGCCTGAGCAGAATAAAACAAACATCAAAATTTACCGCGTTGTTTCTAGAAACTTTTGCGTTTGCTGATAATAAACATACATTTCCTAGTTATGTGATAAGTTGGTTGCAGCCATGAGATCTTAATTTGTACCAACGAAACAAACATACTGTTGTACAGTCGCAGGTCAAATGGAAATTGTCTATTAAACCTTAAATAAAACTGCTAATTGTTGCATTAATTTAATGCTGTGCATCACTTCTGATCATGCAATATGCATTGTTGGATATCTCTTGGATCAATCAAATATGTGGTTCATCTGACTGGAGTTGTTTTGAGACTGCTAAGCACTAATTATTATTTTAAGAATGACTGTGTCGAACGGGTAGGTTTGGTATTGATCGCTTGTAGGATCGGATCCAATGATGTTGAAAATAACTTATGTTGAAAAAATAAGCTGTGTGCCAAGCACGAGAATGTTAGTTTTAGATTATCACTGAAGGCAAGAGCAAGTTTGGGATTGCTTTATATTTCTGCATGGTTTTTCAGAGTGAGCATTTTCGTGGACTTATTTTAAAAATTTAATGATGTAATTTAGTCAATAATATTTCAGGACCAAAGTGAAGTAACCAGGCAGAGAGAATAATTTTGGATTAAGACAATGATTTGGTCAACGAGGACAGAAAAGCACCAGGACACGACAGAGAGAAAATAGGGTAGACCATACATCTGGTCCAACCTGTACAGACATTGAGCATGATCACCACTGATCTTAGGCTCCACGTGCACATTGCTGCCATTTCCAAAACTGATTGATTGATCGATTTATTGTTGTCATGTGTACGAAGATACAGTAAAATGTCGGGTTTGCGTGCTATCCAGGCAGATCATAGCAAACACAGTGCACCGGGGTAACAGAACAGATTTTAGTGTTGCAACCGCAGAGTTGGTGCAAGAGGGAGAGAGATGAGAATTAAACTTTTTGTGTGGGCGACCTTCAGGAGAGGGAAACGGAATAGGCAGACAATACATGGATCCCCTGTGGCCATTCCCCTCAATAACAAGTATACCGATTTGTATTCTGTTTTGGGGGGTGAAGGAGAGTTGACCTACCAAGGGGAAAGCAGTGATAGTCATAGGAGATTCAATGGTTAGAGGAACAGACAGGAGATTCCGTGGTTGCGATGGAGACTCCCAGATGGTATGTTGCTTTCCGGGTACCAGGGTAGGTGATCTCTCAGATTGAGTATACAGGATTCATAAGCGGGAGGGGATGAGTAGCCACAAGTCATGGTACACATTGGTACCAATAATATAGCTAGGAAAAGCGAAGAGGGCCTGAAAAGTGAATATAGGGAGTTAGGTTGGAAGGTAAAAGAAAGACGAGCAGAGTAGTAATCTCAAGATTGCTATCGGTGTCACAGGCTACCGAGGCTAGGAACAGAGACCGAGTGCAGCTGAGCACGTGGCTGCAGGCTCGTGTAGCAGGGAGGTGTTCAGATATGTAGATCATTGGGAGGACGTACAAGGAGGACGTGTTGCACTTGCATTGGAGTGCAGTATCGTGGGCGAGAGGTTTGCTTGGGCTCTTCGCGAGGGTTTAACCTAGTTTGGCAGGGGAATTGGAACAAGGGCTGTGAATCAAAGGATAGTTAGCTGGTGAACAGATACAGTGTGCAGAAGGATATGCAGTTGAAAGGACAAAGCTCCAGTCAGTGTGATGGGTTGAAGTGTGTCTATTTTAACACATTCAATGTCACGTGTAAAGGTGACGAACTTAGAGAATGGATCAGTATTTAGAGCTATGATGTTGTGGCCATTACGGAGACTTGGATATCTCAGACACAGGAATGGTTGTCAGGTGTTCTGGGGTTGAAATGTTTCAAAAGGAATAGGGAGGGAGGTAAAAGAAGTAGGGGAATGTCATTGCTATTCAGAGATAATGTAACAGCCACAGAAAGCGAGGTCGTCGAGGAGTGTTTGTCTACTGAGTCGGTGTGCGTGTAAGTCAGAAACAGGAAAGGAGCAGTCAGTTTATTGTGAGTTTTCCATAGACCTCCTAATAGCAACAGAGACACAGAGGAGCAGATTGGGAGTCAGGTTTTGGAAAGGTGCAGAAGTAACAGGGTTGTCATGGGTGAGTTCAACAAATGGAGCCCTCCAGTTCAGTTTTCAGCAGCAGGAAGAATGGGAGCGTGGACCAGGGGCCTGGCGGGAAAGATGAGTCATTAATTAATGGGAACCAAAGGTGTAGATCCAGTACACAAGTGGATGATATTAGGGAGGACATAGACAGGATTTCATGGCCACAGGAGTGTGTTTGCAGACAGCAAGCTGGTTTGAAGTGTGTCTGTTTCAATGGCAGTAGTGTCCGGAATAAGGCAGGTGAACTTGCAGCATAGATAGGTACCTGGGACTTCGATATTGTGGCCATTTCGGAGACATGGATAAAGCATGAATAGATTTTTCAGGTTCCAGGGTTTAGATCTTTCATTAAGACCAGGGACGGCGGTAAAAGAGGGGGAGGTGTAGCTTTGTTAGTCAAGGACAGTATGTTGTGGTTGTGTTCGCCGAGCTGGGAATTTGTGTTGCAGACGTTTCGTCCCCTGCCTAGGTGACATCCTCAGTGCTTGGGAGCCTCCTGTGACAGGGGACGAAACTTCTGCAACACAAATTCCCAGCTTGGCGAACAGAACCACAACAACGAGCACCCGAGCTACAAATCTTTTCACAAACTTTGATCAAGGACAGTATAACGGTGGATGAAAGAAATTTTGACGAGGACTCGTCTACTGAGGTGGTATGGGCTGAGGTTAGAAACAGGAGGAGAGTTCACACTGCTGGGAGTTTTTTATAGGCCTTCGCAAATGGTGGAGGAGAGGATTGGCAAAACGATTCTGGGCAGGAGGGAAAGGAATAGGGTGCTCATTATGGGGAACTTTAACTTCCCCAACATTGACGGGAAATGCTATAACTCTAGTACGTCGGATGGATCAGCTTTTGTCCAATGTGTGCAGGAGAGTTTCCTGACACAGTTCGTCGAGGGCAGACCAGAGGGGAGGCCAAACTGAATCTGGCACTTGGTAATGAAGCAGGCCAGATGTTTGATTAAAAGGTAGTGAGCACTTTGGAGAGAGTGATCATAATTCAGTTATGTTTAGTTTAGCGATGGAAAGGGATAGGTACATGCCACAGGGCTAGAGTTGCAGATGGAGGAAGGGCAATTATAATGCGATTAGGCAAGATTTAGGAGGCATAGAATGGGCTACCAAAATGGGGATAATCGAAGTGGAGCTGATTTAAGGAACAGACATTGCGTGTCCTTGATAGGTATGTCCTGGTCAGGCAGGGAGGAAGAGATAAGGTAAGGTAACCTTTGTTTACTAAAGAAATTGTCCCTCTTGTTAAGCAGAAGAGGAAGACTGATGTGAAGTTGAGACGAGATGGTTCAGATGAGGCGATGGAGAGTTACAGATGAGCTAAGAAGGATTTAAAGAGTGAGTTAGGAATGGGGCATGAAAAAGCCTTGACAGTAGCATCAAGGAAACTCCCACAGCTTCTATGCTTACGTGAGGAATAAGGGGAGTGAGAGTCAGGCCGATCAGGAATAGTGGAGGGAACATGTGCCTGGAGTCGGCGTAGGTAGGAGAGGTCCTTAATGATTACTTTGCTTCAGTATTCACTCGTGAAAAGGACCTTGTCATTTGTGAGGACAGCGTGAAACAGACTGCGCAGCTCAAACAGATTGATGTTGAGAAGAAGGATGCACTGAAAATTAAAAAAAAACCCATGAAGATAGATAAGTCCCCTGGGCCAGAGGGAATATATACACGAGGTTTTTCGTAGGCTAATTAAAAAAATGTCATTGGACATGGACAAACGGTCACGCGCGATGCAAAAACAAAGACTATTGGGGAATTTCCCATACAATTGACAAAAAGAGTACTACAATGATTCCTGGGATTGAACAGATTTTATGGAAATTCGTACCAAAGTTTCGTAGTGTGGCTGCTCCACTCACTAAATAACTGAAGAAATACGGAAATTTCCAGTTGACAGCAGGATGTCAGAAGGTATTTGATAGTCTGAAAGCTGTGTTAACCATTATCCACTATTTGCTACACCTAATTATGCAAAGCCAATCAATTTGGCTATCGATGCAAATGATTTGGATTTCGGTGCTTTACTCTTACAGGAAGACGGCGGCAGGATTGAAACACCCGTGCGGTATTTCTCCATGAAATTCAACATACATCAACCGAAATAGTCGGCAATTGAGAAGGACACTATTATGGATCTTCTCAGTATCAAAATTCATAATTCCAGGTTGAGGTTAGGAGGTTTGAACTCAAAGGCTGCGAGTGGCAATTATTAGTGTCTTTTGTTTCGGGTGTTGAAATTGGTTAGTTTAAAAAGGGTGTGCCTCATCTAGGAATGGCTCTTTCAGTCACCATGATCTTTCAATCGGTGGAAGAATTCAACTTTGAGTTTCACAAAACGTCAGCAAAGCAAAGATTTCCGAATTATCCAACAAACAAGAGATGTGTTTGCCTTTGTGTGCGAGGAAGTAGGACAAAAAGCTAGCAATTGCCAGAAATTCCATCGTAACGTTTGGAAACGGCTAAAATTCAATTGCAAAGGAATCAGCTTGATGAGAGGCAAAAGACAGAGGAAAGGAAATGAAGCTGCTGAATTACGAGGGAAAGCAAAGTGACCAGAAAATCAGAAGATCCAAGGAGAAGAAAGAGTGAAAGAGAGAGAAGAAAAGCAGAAAGAGAGAGAGTTAGAAGTTCAGAATTTGGTGTTTAGTGGGCAGAATGGACTAAAAAGGACGGAGGTGAAGGTAAAAGGTAGGCTTAACAAGAAGGATAGAAAAGATGAACAAATCCATCATAGTCAAACACAGAGTGGGGAATGTTTAAATATAGAACGTAGAAATGTACAGCACAGTAGAGGCCCTTCAGTCGCCGATGTTGTGTCGAGAATTAATCTTAATCTATATAAAATAAGCTAACCTATGCTCCCCTCAATTCACTACTGTCCATGTGCATGTATAGCAGTCGCTTAAATGTCCCTAATGACTCTTCTTCCACCACTCCCATTGGCAACGCATTCCATGCGCTCACAACTCTCTGCATAAATAACCTACCTCTGACGTCTCCTTTATACCTTCTTCCTACAATTCACTACTGTCCATGTGCATGTATAGCAGTCGCTTAAATGTCCCTAATGACTCTTCTTCCACCACTCCCATTGGCAACGCATTCCATGCGCTCACAACTCTCTGCATAAAGAACCTACCTCCGACGTCTCCTTTATACCTTCTTCCTAGCACCTTAAAACTATGATCCCTCGTGGCAGTCAATCCTGCCCTGGGGAAAAGTCTCTGGTTATCAACTCTATCCATGCCTCTCATTACCTTGTTCACTTCGATCTTCCTCCTTCTCTTCAGAGTGAAAAGTCTGAGCTCAGTTCATCCTTACTCGTAAGACAAACCCTCCAGTCCGGACAGCAGCCTGGCAAACCTCTTTGCACCCTCTCCGAAGCCTCCACATATTTCCTATAATAGGGCGACCAGAACTGGACAAGATATTCCAAATGTGGTGTCACCAGAGTTTTTTAAAGTTGCAACAAAATCTCGCAGCTCTTAAACTCCATACCCCTGTTAATGAAAGTGAAACATCACAGGCTTTCTTAACAACCTTGTCCATTTGAGTGGCAAGTTTGAAAGATGTTCGCACTTGAACACCAAGATCCCGCTGTTCCTCCACACTGCCAAGAATCCTGTCTTTAATCCTGCTTTCAGCATTTAAGTTTGACCTTCCAAAATGCATCAATTCGCATTTATCCAGGTTGAACTCCATTTGCTATTTCTCAGCCCATCTCTGCATACTGTCAATGTCATACTGCAGCCTGCAATAGCCCTCGATACTATCAACAGCACCTCCAACCTTGTGTCATCGGCAAACCTATTAACCCACCCCTCAATCTCCTCATCCAAGTATTTATGAAAACCACAAAGACAGAGGCCCAAGATTAGAGTCCTACGGGACACCACTCACCACTGACCTCCAAACAGAATACTTACCATCTACATCCACTTTCTGAATCCAGACAGCCAAATCTCCCTTTGTCCCAGATCTCCTGACTTACTGAATGAGCCTGCCGTGGGGGAACCTTATCAAATGCCTTGCTGAAGTCCATGTGCAGCAAATCCACTACCTGACCTTCATCAACCTGGCTCATCACCTCCTCAAAGAACTCAATAAGGTTTGTCAGGCATGCCCTGCTTCTCACAAAGCCATGCTGACTGCCCTTAATCATTCTATGCGTTTTCAAATAGTAATTAATCCTAGATCTCAGAATTCTTTCCAAAACCTTGCTGACCACAGATGTATTACTGATTGATCTGTAATTGCCAGGGATTTCCCTATTCACCTTTCTTGAAAAGAGGAACATTATTCACCTCCCTCCAATCCTCTGCTACCACTCCTGTGGAGAGTGAGGAAGCAAAGATCTTCGCTAGCAGCTTAGCAACCTCCTTTCTCACTTCCCGGTACAACCTAGGATAAATCTGGTCTGGCCCTGGCGCCTTACCAATCCGAATGTTTGCCAAAATGTCCAGCAAGTCAACTTCCTCAACCTCGATCTCTTCAGGTCTGTTTCTCTGCTCCTCAAAGTTCTCTTTCACAACAAGGTCCCTATCCCCCATGAAAACCGATAAGATTAAGGAGCCTTGGATGTTCTCGTCATCCAAGGCTCCTTAATCTTATCCCTTCTTGCCTGACTTCTAAGAACAAATTAATGCATCTCTCGCAACAACTACTCCTTAAACAGTCTCCACATGCCTGTTGTGCCCTTTCTGCGGAACAATTGCTTACAATCTGTACTTCCCAACTCCTGTCTAATAGCGTCATAATTTCCTTTTCCCCAATTAAATGTATTCCAATGGTAACTGCTCCTTTCCCTCTCCATGGTAAATGTGAGGCAGCTGTGGTCCCTGTCACTAAAATGTTCTCCCACCGCGAGATCTGACACCTATCTGGCTCATTGCTGAGCACCAAATCCAAAATGAGCTTTGACAAAGTGTCAGTTGGACTCGAAACGTCAGCTATTTTCTCTTCTTACAGAAGCAGCCAGACCTGCTGAGATTTTCCAGAATTTTCTCTTTTGGTTTCAGATTCCAGAATCCGCAGTAATTTGCTTTTATCCAAAATAATCTCCTCTCATCGGTCTGTCTACATACTGATGAAGGAAACTCTCCAGAACACACCTGGCAAAAACGGCTCCATCCAACCACATGCACTAAAGAGCCTCTAATCAATATTGGGAAAATTTAAGTCACTCATAAAAACAACCCTGCTACATCTGCCCTTTTCCAAAATCAGCCCCATTATGAGTTCTTCGATTTTCCAATTGCTATCAGGGGTGTCTGTAGAAAATACCCAATGAGGTTACTGCTCCCTTGCTGTTCCTAACTTCCACCCATACTTACTCAGTAGACTAACCTTCCTGGACAACCATCATTTCTGTATCTATGAAGCACTCTTTGATTAGTAATGCAAGACCCCATCCTGTTTCCTCCCCGTTCTTTTTAAATGTGGTAAACCCTGGAACATCTAACAACCAGTATTGCCCCGTTATGGCCGCAGCATCATAGTGCCAAGTACTGATCCATGCTCTAAGTTCAACACTCCATGCGTTAAAGCTTACACACGTTCACCGATCCCTTTTTTCCATCACATGAAAAACCGTCTTCAATAGATTCACTAAATCCTGTCAATGCCTCATCTACAACTACCTCCCCCTCAGATGTGTAGTTCTTGTTCCCACCCCCTGCCAAACTAGTTTGAACCCTCCTGAACCACTCGACCAAATTTCCCACGCAGGAAGCTTTTGCGTCTCCAGTTCAGGTGCAACCCGTCCTTCGTGTACAGGGCCCATCTTCCCCAGAAGGCATCCAAATGGTCTAAGCATCTGAAGTCCTCTCTCATGCAGCAGCCGTGCAACCACGTATTCAGCTGCAGTCGCTGACTGTTTCTGACCTCACTATCCCGTGGCACCGGTAGCAAACCTGAGAATACTTCTCTATTCGTCCTGCTCTTCAGCTTTCAATCTAGCTGTCTGTAGTCACTGTACAGATCCTCAATCCCTTTCCTGGCTATGCCACTGGTTCAATCTCTTTACTGGATATGTAATGGGTGTGTATAATATAAATATGTATAACCATTGCTTAGATTCGTCAATAAGCATGTCGAAGCCTTGTTTTTAAATTTTGTTTTGAGGAAGTGGCCAAACAAAGGAAGTAACCATGGGGGTATAGTTGATCCAAAGAAAGTTGGTAGTTAGAAATCGTGAGGTACTTGCATCACGAACAGCAGAGGTAACTGGGGAGTATAATGAGGTGACAAATGCCATCGAAGTGCACTTGAGCTAGTGCCAGGAGCCAAGAGACAACTTTACAGAGTATAAGGAGGGACTCTGGTCAAACGTACATTGAATCTGAAAGTATAAGAAAAATAATTTTTATAGACATGGAAGGCATTGAAAATACTTGAAGAATATGACATTTTTAGAAAGTGGACTATTTTGGAGCTTCATAAATTCACTTCCTGAAGTAATGAAAACTTTTGTGAAGAGCAGAGAGTTACGATTGCAAGATTAGCCGCCTAAATGGCCACTGGTTACGAAATGGTTCATGATTCATAATGTGGCTTCAGGAATCAATTTCAATTTGTGAATATTAGAAATAGCTGAAAGTGGAAATTCTCAGGTCGTAAGGGAAAAGGAGATCTCATTGAAGATAGTAAGGATAATTTATCACGGGGCAAAAAGGAAATCCATGAGGAAGAAAGAGAAGTAAAAAAATCTCTGGTATTTTCACTGCAAAAAAGTGGACCTCACGAAATCTTAGCGTTGATGGCTTAAAATAACAACACTGAGAAGATGGGTGTGAGGAAGCAGGATAAACCAGCGAATTTTGTTGAAGTGATAAAGTTAAGGATAGTGGAAGCTAAAAAGCTGTGCAAGAATGTACAACCTGATCAGCGGTTGATGGAGACAGAAGTGCCAGATCTTCTTAAAACATTCATTTTCGGGGGTAAGGTTGACTCGGATCTGCCAGGTGGAGGAGGTAAAGAAATTGCAATTTTATGAGATAGTGGAGCATGTCAATCGTTGATGGCGAGAGATGTAGAGATATGTCATTTAGAAGAAGTAGTGCCAGAAAATGTTGTTATGTGTGGAATTCATAGTGAGACAAGAAGAACTCCACCATAAAATGTGAGGTTGAGAAGTGGTAGTAGGAGTATTAGAGGAAATCTCAATTCCAGGAATACAGTTAGTCCTTGATAACAATGTAGCTGGATCACAGGTGGGCATGCTGCTTTCCTTAGTTGAAAAAGCCAGTGGAAAATCAGGTAACGTAGATATGACAGAAATTATAACCTCAGATGTTTCCTGAATGTGTGATAACAAGGTGACAAAGCCTCAGGCTAAAGCCGGAGGAGAAGTCAAAGAATGAAGAAAAGTTGAAGTGCAATTATCACAGACCTTATTTGATCAAATGATTAAAGAGGAGTAAGAACATATGGATGGCAAAGTTGATATTTTTAGTTCAGAGAAACAAGCTGACTTACAAAGGAAAGATGAAAAGAACTGAAGGAGTTGTATAAGAAGCGTACACTGAAGATCAATCTGAGTGTATCCCAAAATGTTGCCATCTTAAAAACGACGTATTAATGAGGAAATCGTGGCCATCATATATTAAGGCGGACGAGAAATCGGTAGAAGTTAAACAAGTAATTTTACCATGGGTTGTGGAAAACAGGTGTTACGGATATCACATGAACTAACAGCAGGAGGTCATTTTGGAGTAAGGAAAACACAAGCCAATATGCAAAAGCATTTTTATTGATATGGAATGCATCAACATATATTTGAATTTTGCCACACACGTCCTACGTGTCAGGTATTGGAAAACATCAAGTAGTGATAAAACTAGACCCTTTAGTACTCATTCCCGTATTGAGGAACCTTTCACAACGGTCTTAATTGATTGTATAGTGCAACTAACTAAAGCAATAAGTGGGAACCAATATTCGTTGAAATCATGGATGTATTCACTTAATTTCCCGAGGCCATTCCCTTATGCACAATCACAACTACAAAGATTTTGGAAAAGTTAATCAAATTTTTCTCGAGATGCGAATGACCCACACGGATGCAATTATATCAAAGGTCAATTTTTCCATCAAATGTATTCAAGAAATTTATGGACAGTTGAGGAATAAAATGATTCAAATCCCAAAAGGGGATGCACAGCGGCTCAGTGATTAGCACTGCTGTCTTATAACGTCATCGACTTAGTTTCAATTCCATCCTCAGACGAATGTCTGTATGGAGTTTACACCTTCTTTCTGTGTTTGGGTGAGTTTTCTCCGGATGTTCCAGTTTCCTCCCACAGTCCTAAAGAATGTGCAGGTTCGGTGTATTGGCCATGCTAAATTGCCCATCGTGTCCAATAATGTGTACTTTCGCTGGAGAATGCAGGATTATAGGGTGGGGATGTGAGATTGGGTGGGATGCTTTTCGGCGATTCACTGTGGACATGTTGGGTCGAATGGCCTGTTTCCACAGTATGGATTCTATGATTCTTCACTGCGTACCATCCAGAATCGCAAGGACCTTCAGAATGGGGGCACCAAACATTAGATATCATGTTAAGGAACTATAGACAAGACAATGCTGAGGATTGGCATAAAAGAATTCTATTCATACTTTCCGCAATTAGGGACACATCAATGAATCTACCAATTGTGATCCATTTGAATTAGTTTTTGGACATGAGGTGAGAGGACAACTGAAATTGATTAAGGAGAAATTGTGAAGTCAGACTTCATAGAGCCCATATTTGGACTATATGTCAAATTTTATGGACTGATTAAATAGAATGGATGAAATAGCTGGACAGCATTTAAAAGTAGCACACCATGTGATGAAACAGGAACCCGACAAGTAATTAAAGGTTTACAAATTTGCTAGTGGAGAATTGTTTGATGCAAACGTCAGATGGAAAGCGATCTCACAAAGGATACTGTGTAAATATGCTAGGAGAAAGTGAGGACTGCAGATGCTGGAGATCAGAGTCGAGAATATGGTGTTGGAAAAGCAAAGTAAGTCAGGCAGCATCTGAAGAGCAGAAGAATCGATTCTCCCTTGTCTCGGATGCTGTTGGACCTGCTGTGCTTTTCCAGCACTACACTCTTGACTCTGTGTGGATATGCTGAAAAGTAATGATAGGGAAGGAAAGCAAAAATAAAATGTATTATTGGTTACAACACAGAGTTAAAAAAAAAGTTCAGAGCATTCCGAATTGGACATTCCTCACATAAAGTTGGACAATGACGAAGTTCTCAAGCATAGGAATAAATTATTGAGTTACCTCCAGAAGAAAACAGAAATAACCTGGAAGAGTTATTACAATCACACAGGGAGATATGTGGGAGCAAGGTGGGTAGCAATAATATAATTCCACATGACATAGTCATAGGAAATGTTTTTTCATTAAGGAATGTTCTTATAGAAACCCTCTAATGTTTGCAAAGGTCTGAACAGAGATTGAATGCATATTCAAAGACAACATGATAGAACTGGGTTTCAGTGACTGGAGCCCACTATTGTACTTGTATCAAAACCCGTTGGCATCCAAATTTTTTGATCACTATCACAAAGTCTGCTTCATACCCTATTCCACGTTTAGAAGACTTGAGGATTATAACAAGCAACTTATATTTTGAATTTGAACTAACTCAGAGGATACAGGCAAGCACTTTTATCCGAAAGAACAAAAACAATTTCTACTTTCGTGATATTGAATGTCCAATCCGAATTTTAAGTAGACAAGTAGGAGGCTTAAAGAACACAGCAAGCCAGGCAGCATCAGAAGGTGGAGAAGTCAACGTTTGGTGTAACCCTTCTTCACCAGTGTTGGTGGGTAGCTGCAGATAAAGGGGATGGCAGGGGCAGGGTAGTGAAGTGGGGATAGGTGAAGACAGGTCCAGTGTACGACCCTGGTTGGTCAATGGGAAGAATGACTCCAGTTGGTGGCAGGGAGGAGTAAAAGGGAGAGAGAGGGACTGGAAAGGAAGTCGGGGAATAGGAAGAGAGGTTATTTGAAATTGGAGAACTCAATGTAGGGTCCCTCTGGCTGTAGGCTGTCCAAGCGTTAGATGAGGTGCTTTTCCACTAATTTGTGCTGTGGTCCATGGTGGCAATGGAGAAGGCAAAGAACGATCATGTCGGAAAGGCAGTGAAAGGGGAATTGAAATGGCCGGTGACTGGGAGGTCTTGTCGGCCCCGTGGTTCTAACTGTGGTGATTGGCGAACTGTTTCCTAAGTTTACGTTTGATCTCTGCAATGTAGGGAAGATCACGTTGGGAGCAATTGATTTTAATTCAACCACCTTTTAAAGACTAGCCAATAACTTCATTTCTGGATTACTGAATTAAGTGGTATACACTGATTACCTGGCGAGCTTTAGTCAGACATGGAACGAACAGTTGTAGCATCTGTCAGAGTTATTTGATTGACTTCGGGAGGCAGGTTTGGTGATCAACCTGGCTCAGAATCAGTTTCGCAAAAGCCTCACATCCCTGGGCCATATTGATTGTCATGCACACATGGCTGCACGGGATATGAAAATGAAGGCTATTGTGGAGTTTCCTCTGCCATCAACGAAGAGAAAATTACAATGTGTTTATGGAATATTGCTATACTGGAACTATTAATTAATAAAAGTTACTGCATCTGGTATTCTGCTGCTTTTTCACTGGAGTTAAGTTATTCTAAATTCCTCTTTCGTTGATTGCGTTGTAACTAAATTGCGTTTTGGTTAACGTCAAGTAGTTTGACCAGTCACACTACATCTGGAACAAACGCTTCGCATTTACCTTTAGAAGTAAGAAAATGTGAGAATGTAGACTATCTTCTCAAAATATTTTGAGGGGGTCTATTCTGGCCCATAACATGATTAAGAAGATTTTTCTCCATACCATTACTAAATTTCTTCCGTTCACACCCTTAACACCGTATCAGTCCCAGTCTATGTTTGGAAAGATAAAATCCCCAACTCTTCCAATCTTTCATTCCTACAGCTATGCGTGCTCCGCAATTTCCCGCTGACTATTGGGATTTTTATGATACAATCCCATCAACGTGACCAAACCCTTCTTATTTCTCAGCACCATCCATATAGTTTTAATGGACATGCGACAGAAATATCGTCTCTAAGTATCACTGTTATATTTCCCTAATCAAAAATGCCATCATTCATTTCTTGCCTCCCCTTCCATCCTTCCATCAAAAGCTATTCCCTGGAACATTGAACTGTCAGCCGTGTCCCACCCTCCTTATTTCTCAAGCATCAATCTATATCTGCGTTTAAAATACTCGAATCTGTTACCGTTGTCTTCTAAGGAATAAACTGCTCCAAATGATGAAGATATTCCTGAAAAAACGCCTTCATTTGTATTTTTAACACTGACCCCGCATTCAATGTCCTCCCAGAAATGGAAACACAATTTTCTCAACCAATCTATAGCAACCATTTATGATGTTGTATTTAAGTTCAATTCACCTCGTACCCTTCTAAAGTTCAGGTCGAGCCTGTCCAAGCGGCCCTCATAAGGCAATCGATCCATTCCATTTATTCGTTGATTAAACCTTCCCTGAACTGTCTCTGTAAGGTCGGTTTTATAGTATTCCAGATGTTGCCTCACTAGTGTCTTTATTACTGAACAACAATTTCTCTTGTTTTGGAAACTACAGGTCTTGCAGTGAATGTTCACATTTTATGAACTTTCCTAAATTTTATTTACGGGCATAATCTGATTCGTGCGCTAGGACTCACACATTTCTCTGTTTTTCAGAGAAGTTGAAAAACTTAACACATAGAATGTAATGCTTCCTTTTTATTCTTCCTGACAAATTAGATAATTTCACGTTTTCCCTTTTCATACTCCGTTTTGCAAAGGTTTGGCCTCTCGTGATCTATCTACGCCCATTACCGATTCTTTTTTCAATATTATATTCTTCATTTGGAGCAGTTTATTCTTTAAAAGGCAACGGATTGCAGTCTTCGAGTACTTTGAACGCAGAGGTAAGGAGCTGAAGAGTTATCGTGAATGGCAGGAATATACAGTTGTTCGACCAGCCACAAGTTACTGAATTACACAGCAATCTCGTGGAACCGAGTGATTTACCATTGTTTCCTTATTCAAATACATGACATTTACTTAAAAGACTGCATTAGTTTGAAATACTTTCTTGATTCGATGCAATATATTTACGTAAATGGCTTGACGTTTGAGCAATGCAATAATTATGGTGAAGTGTTTTTTAGAAGCCCGTTTCTTTAGCATTTTGCGATTTAAACTCAGCACTAAATGAGTTTTCTTGGAAGAAGGATTTAATATTGGTGCTATAATCTGTCCAAATTCAAGGAAGAAAAACAACGCAAATGATCTTGCAATCTCGGTGTCCCCATGGATCTCACAATGGGTATTAGTATAGCAGCACTGGGAATGTATTTTTGCAAATACTTAATCACAGTGATTGCCTGTTAACAAAAAGGATGAATCATCTCACAGAGAAAATGTTGGTAACATATTATACAATTGCAAAGATATACTACACGATGCTTGCAGTCAATGGCATTCCTGGTAGGTTTCTATCATTATTCAAGATCTGTAAATTTGTTTTTACCTGCAATTGCAAATACTGCACGCTGAATCATTATTGACTGTCATAGATTACATTGCAATTTCTAAAATTCTGTTCATAAATATCCCTGTGTTATATTTCATATTCTTATTTGAAAATAAACCCTCCTTTATGAATTGAATAATCAGGCAAGTCAATTTAATGCAAAACCATATGTTGCTGAATAAGACTTTCACGAAGACAAATTTCTAATGGAATGTCCTAGCGGGTGGGATTTGATCGTCCTATTATGGTAAATGGCAATCACTAACTTGCTTGGAAGCCCTTTCTCCATTGACAATGCATTGACCAGAGTAAATATTCATTGGAAAATTGCAGAAATTGTATGATATCGAATAGAGTCATATCCCGACCTCATTGCCTTGTCAGTGCTGCATGACATAGAACATCGAACATTACAGCACAACACAGGGCATTCGGGCCTCGAAGTTACGCCAACCTGTGGAACCAATCTGAAGCCAATCTTACCCTACACTATTCCGTTTTCATGCATATGTTTACCCAATGACCATTTAAAAGCCCTTAAATTTGGCGAGTCTACTATTGTTTCAGGAAGTACGTTCCATGCCCCTGCTACTCTCTGAGTAAAGAATCTACCTCGAATGTCTGTTCTATATTTCTCACCCCTCAATTTAAAACTATGTCCCCTCGTGCTAGCGGTTAAACTGAGCATTGGTTACTTACTGGCTGAAATAATTTTATCTGGTGACCATATACCACTGGGAGTATCTGTCACTGTAAAAGTGGATTATTAACTGAAGAAAAAACAACTGGTGGCTTTGAAGATGTATTGGCAATTGCATTGACCATTGAAGAATTGAACTTTCGGAGTGGAAGAGGCCGGTTTAGTTCATAATAAAACTGAACTGACAGTCCCGAACCCAGACTGCATACGTTCCTGGTGTTAACTTTCACGGAATCCGTGGAGAAGGAGAGTGCGGTTTGTGTGGAGTCCAAGGCGAGGATGGTGGCGGGAAGGTTGGCCTGACATTTGTGTTAGAAAGGGGTCAAGCAATGTGCATCTGCAGCGATGATCATGAAACTATCATCCCTTGTCTTTCAATAACCTTTGCAACGCGGAATCCCCAACTACAAACATTAGAAAGGGACTTTTTTTTTTACCAGAAGCTGTTGCTACAAGAGCTGGCTATAGGGTGACAATTCTGTGGCATTCAACTGCTCGAATACTGGCCACTACTTACTAGGGACAAGGCAGGAGAGATGTGATGATCTCGAATTTCACTCACATGCAATATAAATGCACCCGTCATCTCAGATAAAAAACAAAGAGCTTGATTCATCAACTCATCCGGAATCTTAAATGTTTAGTCTCTCCGCCACCATTTCTCAGTGCCAGCAGCATTCTGTACTACTTAAGGATATACTGCTACAAATCACCAAGGGCTCTTTCAGTGCAACTTTCTATGCCCACGATCTCTACCAGTATTCCTGCACAGCCTTGTTTGCCCTATGATAAAGTAACTGACTGAATCCTCTGAGCACTATCATCATCTGTTGATCAGTTATCTGTCATTGCATGAATGTGTTGAATGTAAATCAACAGTAACCATGTGAAGTAGCTCCTTCCTGTGACTGTAAATGCCTAGTCCAATTTTTGCTCTTTTCCTACGAGCTCCTTCCAACAATACAAGGAATGTATTCTTCGCTCAAATTTGAAGCAACGTCTGACACCAGGGGTGAGGCATTGCAAGCTCACCTCTCAGTAAGATACTAGACTGAGTGGAGTAGACTAGCCCATTCATTTTAAACATTTTATTTCTGGTTAAATATGTCTTCACTCCATCGTACTTTCACAATTTTATTCTTATCTTCGAGGATTCAATGTGGAATAATTTTGTAGTAAATTTAATTGATAGCAAATGTAAAAAAAAATGTAATGATATTTCACTTTTTTCTCATAAAGCGGAGAATTAAGGTCCTTAACATCTTTGGCTATAACATGCATTAGAACGTGGCCAAAAAAGACCACGTCAGAGTCTAGGAATCCTACACCAAGTAACACACCTATTCGAAAGGATGTATTGGAACTAGTGGTGGTGCAGAGATGGTTCACTAGGTTGATTCCGGAGTTGAAGGGGTTGACTTATGAGGACAGTCTGTGTAGACTGGGATTGTATTCATTGGAATTCAGAAGAGCGAGGGGGGGGTTTATAGAAACAGATAAATTATGCAGGGAATAGATAAGATAGAAGTAGAGAAGTTGTTCCACTGGCCATTGAAGCTAGGACAAGAGGACACAGCCTCAAGATTGGAGAGAGCAGTTTTTGGATTGAATTGAGCAGGAACGTCTTCACCAGAGGGTTGTTAACCGATGGAATTCATTTCCCAGTGACGTTGTTGACACTAATTCAGTCAACGCTTTTAAAACTAAGGTTTGTTTTAACAATAAAGGAATGAAGGGATACGTTGAGAGCGTGGGTAAGTGAATCTGAGTCCATGGAAAGATCATCCATGATTGTTTTGACTGACAGAGCAGGCTGGAAGGGCCAGACGGCCTACTCCTTCTCCTAGTTCATCTATTCTGCTGTTATGTTCGACTGGATTGGATCAGGAGAACTGCTGTGAGGGCTTAAATATCAGCTGATAAAAGGCATGATGTTGGGGTGAGTGTAACTGATGTCCACTATTTGATTTCAATATATGGTGATTTGGGACCGCAGGAATTGCTTGTTGTGTCTGGAGTGAAGGGCTATTGTCTCAAAAAAGCACTTTCGTGGCATTTTACAATTCTTCTTTCGCTAGCCCCATCAGACACAATGTTTATTGAGGACTGTGAAGCAAGCACAGCCAATGTTGAAATTTCTCTCCATATAATTTAAAAGCTGTCACCGGAATTAAAAATCCAAGTTGCTAACCTAACTACTCAGAGTGGCAGGTTGCCCATGTCTGCTCTTTCTCCAATAAGATTGAAGGTTAGTGTTGGAGCTGGATAATGGTCAGTTGTTTTATTATTACTACAGTAGTTAACTCTTTCTCATTTCTGTGCTAAATTTAAGTATCTGCTATCTTGACTCAGAGAGCTTGAAATGTTTCATCTGCAATTTCCAGGCTCATTTCCATTTTCCTGTCTCACAGTAAATATAGTAGCAATAGTGATCCTGTCTTGGGGAAAGTCTGGACTCTGCTCTTGCACCACTCGCTATCTGGTGTGTATGGACATATCTAATTTGTTGGTCCTTATCAGTGAAGTCATAGTACTGCGGATCAGTTACTATTACTTCCCAGGTCATTCCTGGACATAACCCCTGTGTACTGCATTACCTTAGGCCTGAGTCAGTTAGCCACAGACTGTTCTGTCTGGTTCACTGTCACTTTCTCCTTTGATTGATTTGTTGCCATTTGTTGCCATGAGATGAAAACGAAGTACTGCAATGTGAGAACTGCTTTTGTGGTGGTAGTAACGACTTGCATTCTCTTATGTTTATAAAAAAATATTTTCTATTTTGAATATGAAGCTGATGTAATAATCGACAATGTACCTTGGTATTGTTTTGTCATGCAAGCTACTTCACAGATTCTGGGTGGGTAGGATTTGATTGGTTCGATGCAGTTTTAAACCCATTGTTCCAATTTACTTTAATTTTGCTAATCAATGCTCAAACGGTTAGATATATTTTAGTGGCAAGTCGAGTCCGCAAGACTCTGTTGGGTCAAAGCAAGGGAGAAAACCGTAGTGACTCAGAGGTGGAGAATCGAATTGTCTGCAATTTTACTCTTCACCGCATATCTGGCAGCTTTATATTTCTGCGGTTGCCATATATTGTATATTTTTTCTACTACAATATTTCAGCAACAAATCCGTCAGGTTCTGTGTACAGTTCTTCATACATATTTTCGAAAGTTGGATTGTTGCTGGTGAATTTAAGTTGCATCAAACACATTTATTTAAGTCCTGACTCAGTCCAAGTTCCGAGAACAGATCAAGAGCGCCATTGAATATCCATTTTGATCAATTATACAACTCATTAATAAACAATATAACTGATAGGCGGAACTTGCAAGTGTATGAGTACAATAGCGGCATGAGGTATATTGTCACGTGTAGACACACGAGAATAGTTAAAAAAATCACAATATCGCTGATTATGGTGCCATTGTAAGTATAAAGGTATTTAGGTGCAAATTATGAGGAACATATTAAAAAATAAAGAAATAAAATGTCCGGCATTGTAGATCTTCATGCCAGCTTACGTACAAAATATGTTCCTAGTAATAAAATATTAGACATGAACAAGCAGAATAAAGAAATAAAAATTTTAGAATTGCGAATCTTTCAAGAATAAAAGCCGGAGTAGGCGAGTCCATGTTGGCATGAAACTCGCACCAGTCTATACCAGGCTTCACCTGGAGGTTTTCGAAAATGGGAGTCTGCGCTGGCTTCATTCAAGGTGGGTTGTCTGCTCTGGCTTTGTCTTGAGAACAGGAATTTGCTCTGGATCTATCTCGAGGCTGAGAGTCCGCGCTGATTGCACTGGATGCTGGTAGTCCACGCCGGCTTTATCTCCAGTTTGGATGCCCGCTCTAATTTCAGCTCAAAGCTTGGAGTCCATGCTAGCTTCATTTGAGTCCGTGAATCAGCTTTGGTTTCATGTCGAGGCCAGGAATCTGCTCTGAGGCTGGCAGCCCACACAGCGGCCACAGTCTGCACCAAGGCTAGGGGTTTCTCCCAGAGCTTGATCTACAAGTGAAAGTATCCTTTTCCATGAGTACCTTGTAAGGTATCCATCACAAATGTCCTCACCTTTCTGTTTTCCAATGGGGAAAGGAGAATGGAAACATTGAAATATTCCACATAGGTGTTACATTTCGCATCTCTCTAAATGTTAGCAAGCTCATGCGTTTGCTAAAATTTGTGAGCTCATTTATTTAACTACGTTTGCCCTTCCTCTCTTGATAAACTCCTTGAGACTGAATGAGAATGTTGGTAGTTTTTATGTACTGTATGGCCCTAAACTTACTTTAAAAGGAAAACTGAAAAATAGGATTGGGAAGATAAAATATGACCTCTCTAGCTCACACTGCCATTTTGCGTATCACTCACGAATATCACATTCTACTACACTTCCCACATGTTTTTAACCTTTGACTAAGGGAAAATATAAATATGCCAGCATCAGCTCTGAAATGTCTCAACGATGTTGCATTGAGAAGTGAATAATTTCCAAATCTCACAATTTTCTGACTGACGAAATTAAACCTCATTGCTATGCTAAATAATCAGCTCTTACCCTGAAGTTGATTTGGATTTCCTAGTGATGCAAAGTGAGTTATTTGTGTGTCTTCAGTCAAGTCCCTTCAAAGCGTACTGTGTTTTCATGAGGTATTTCCCCATTCTTCAGAATTGTAAAGGGCATCATCCAAATATGCTTAGCTGCTCATCACAGGTTAATAACTATCGTCCCAGAAACATTCTTGGTAAATGTCTTGTTACAGCCTTGAATATAGGCATAGAAAACTTATACTGTGGAGGTATAGTCTGAGCAAAATTTCGTGCAGCTGTAGCAAGAACTTATTATTCTCGTAGTCCTCTTGTGAGAATTCGAGGATCAGGGATTATTGTTAAGATGTCTAAATTTTAAGGGATGTGAACAATTTTGTTCTCTTCAAGATTCATTGGAGAATGGAGCTTTCTTCTCCAAGTGTTACGAAGAATTCGATCTTAAAATTTATTCAAGTTTTATCTGGATATTTAATGTACAAGGACATGGAGTACTGACGGATCCAAGCAGAGAAGTGGAGCAGAGATTGCAACCTTGTTGGAGCTGACTGGAAAGGCCAGATGGTCTACTTTGTTCCAATGTTTTGAAAGGAAAACACATACTTTGATATCCAATTAGGTTTATACACCTGGATGTTAATTTTCTGCTTTACTACTCCAGGAGAATCAGCAATGAAAGTATCATACGTCATAAAGGGAATGTTTGTGTTGTGTGCTGCATTCTACAGTGACTAAACTTATTTTTAAGCCTCGTGTTATTCACTGCTAGATTGTCGTCCACATAAGCTGTTTATACCTAATTTCAAACTCTTAATCTTCTGCTCACAGTGTAGATTCCAGTTTAACTTTACACTGTTGATCATTTTATATCAAATAATATTGATCTATTATTAGTATTAGCAATATACGTTGTGCTCATTACTTGTGACAATTAATAAAAGTCGTGCTAATAATAATTCCCTTATTTTTGCATGTAAAGTTTATTGAGGCAGGTATATTTATTTTGTGCATTAGCTGCTTCTATGCATCATTATCAAATGGCTTTTGGAAAATCAAATATATTGAATTTACTGTTTATCCCTTTTTTACCCATCCAGCAAGCACCTTAAAAAGCAAATTTTTTTGCATAGATTTCCTTCCGTTTCACAAATGATGACTTTATCTGAATATGACCTGGTTTCCTCTTTATTACTCTAAATTACTGAACAACAGATTGGTTCGCAGCTCTCTGAAACTAAACTTCCTCACCAATAAGTTGCCAAAGTTCTGTCCACAACCACTTAGCCTTCATCTGAGGTTTAGATCACAGAACACAACTCCCACCAATCCTGAGGTGCTGCTTTTTGAAAATTTACCACTATTTATTTCGTGACATACCGTTTTGTCTACTCATGCCTGTGGAAAAGAAAATATTTGGGTTTTGAGGAAGCCATACAGTGAAAATTGTGAGAATCTATATAATCCTAACACTAAATATTTTTGAAACACATCAATGACTTACAAGTCGAAAGCGAAAGGACAATTTGAAACTTTTCCAGGAATCTGTCACAGTGGTGAAGATGAAACTGAAATTCAAGAGAGCAATGACAGACCAGTGATGTGGATGTCCACGTTGCAGACTTGTGAAAGAATGCATTTTGTAAATCAAAAATATAGGACACAGAATTATGAAGAAGATGTGGAAAACAAGTAAAATGACGATATTTTATTTCATACTTCATCACTCGCATTGATTCCTTTCACACTTCCCCGGAAGTAAGTGACTTGTTAGGCATTTCCTAGGATTAAGGTTCAATGACATTACTGTGAGACCAGCTGAAAATGGTAACTTTTATTCCTTCAATGACTTTGGAGAAATAGATATGGTTTAATTTTAAAAAAATGATCATGATTACCATCACTGAGATCAGTTTTTAATTCCAAGATATTCTGTTTAATGTCGACTCCCTCATATTCCATGCTGTGATTTCAAACTTCTTCCTAAAGCCATGAGCCTTATATTCTGTATTATTCGCTCAGTGAAATTACTCCTAGCTGTATTCACTTATCTGTCCCTCAGGAAGTCTTTGTACATCGACATGACTCTCCAATCCCTCCATTAGGGAAGATATCACATTAATAAATACAACCACACAGACTTTCCATAAGATAATAAGAAATCGGAGCAGAAATTAGGCCATTCAGCCCATCAAATCTGATCCGCCATTCAACTATGGCTGATAAGTTTCTCAAGCCCATTCTTCCACTTTCACCCCATTACCCTTGATCTTCTTGATCATCAAGAAGTTACCCGTCTCTGTCTGAAATATATTAAATGACCTGGCCTCCACAGAGGTATTTGGCAGCGAATTCCATAGATTCACCACTCTCTAGCTGAAGATGTTTTCCCTTATGTCCGTTTTAAAATATATTCTCTTTGTTCTAAGTGTGTGCCCTCTTCTCCTCGTCTCTCCTAACAATGGAAACATCTTCCCAACATCCAGGCCATTCCCAAAAAATGTGTACGCTTCATTTAGATCCACCCCTTATCCTTCTAAATTCCATCGAGTATAATCTCAGAGTCTTCAAACGTTCTTTATATGTTAACCTTTTCATTCCTGGGACGATTCTCGTGAACCTCCTCTGAACACACTCCAGGGCCAATGCATTGTTCCTGAGATATGGGGACCAAATGTGGTCTGACCAGAAATACATCACTCCTTTTATATTGAACTCCCTTGAAAATAAATGCCATTATCGCAGTTGCCTTCCTAAGTACAGATTCAGCTGGCAAATTTACCTTGAGAGAATGCTGGAGTAGAACTACCAAGTCTTTTTGCACTTCAGACTTCTAAATTTTCTCCCCATTTGGAATGTCGTCCATAACTCTATTCTTCTTATAAAAGTGGATGACATCACACTTTCCCACGATGTATTCTGTCTGCCACTTTCTTGTCAACTCTCCTAACCCTGTGAAAATCATTCCACAGCCTTTCTGCCTCATGTCCCTTTACCTATCTTTGGATTGTATTCGAACTTAGCCAGAATGGTCTCAGTTCCTTCATCTGGATCGTTAATTTATAGAATTAAAAGTTGTGGAACCAGCGCCAAACCTTGTGGAACACCACTTATGGAACAGCATTTCTTACCTGTTGTCATTCTGAGAAAGATCCTTTTATCCAAACTCTCTGTTCCTGCAAGGAAGGCAAGCTCCTATCCATGCCAGCACCTTGCCAATAACACAATCGGCTTTAATCTTACTCAGTAGCTTCCTGTCCAGCAACGTTTCAAAAGACTTCCTGAAGTCCAGGTAGATAACATCAATTGGCTGTCCTTGATAAAATTATGCTGACTTTGCTTTATTTTATCGTACACTTCCAACTTTTCAGAAACCTCATCCTTCACAACAGTTTCGAGGATGTTACCCAAAACTGATGTTAGGCAAATCATTCTATAATTTTCCGTCATTTGACTTACTCCCTTTTTAAATAAGGGTATCGCATTAGTGATTTTTCAGTCCTCTGGGGCCCTCCCTGATTGTAGAGATTTCTGAAAGATCACCACTAACGCCTTTATTATCTCTTCAGTTAACTCCCTTCGAACTCAGGGTTTAGTCCATTTGGTAGAGGTGAGTTATCCACCTTCAGGCCATTCAGTTCTTCAGCACCTTATACTTGGTGATAGCCACCATACTCAGCTCTGCCCTGCACTCTCTTGATTGTTTGGGATATTACTCGTGTCTTCCACCGTGAAGACCGACATGAAATAATTGTTTAGTTAGTCAGTCATTTCCTTGTTCCCCATTGCCTATCTCTCTCGCGTCATTTTCCAGTCCAATGTCCACTTTTGCCTCTCTTTTGCTCTTTACATACACCAAAAAAGTCTTACACTCTCATTTTTATTACTGGCTATATTACCTGCATATGAATTATTTCCCCTCCGCATTTCTTTTTTTGTTGCCCCCTTTTGGTCTTTGTAAGCTTTAAAATACATTGATTTCCCACCGTCCTTCACAACATTTGTGCTTCCTCTTCAGCTTTTATGCTCGCCTTGCCCTCCATAGTCATCCATGGTTGCCTCATCCTCCCTGTGCCACGCTTCATTTTCCTCGGGATGAATCTTTGCTGAGTCTCCTGAATTATTCCCAGAAACTCCTACCATTGCTGTTCCACTATCTTTTCTGCTAGGCTCGTCTCCTAGTCAATTCTATCCACCTGCTCCGCCATGCCTCTGTACTTGCCTTCATTCCACTATAATACCAATACCTCGAATTGTAAAGTAAATTCAAATACGTTATGGTCACTGCCTTCTAAGGGTTCTTTAACCTTAAGCTTCCTTATCAAGTCTGCTTCATTACACAACATGAAATCCGGTACTGACTGTTCCCGAGTGTGCTCCATGACAAGCTGCTCCAAAATGCTATATAGTGGACATTCCATAAATTACTTTTCCTGAGAACCAAGAGAAACCTGATTTTCACGGTCCACCTGCATATTGAAACGCCTCATGATCACTGAAAATTTGCATTTTCTGCACATCTTTTCTATCTCCTGTTGTTTCTGGAGCCCCAGTTCCTGATTTCTGTTTGGAGGCCTGTGCATAGCTCCAATTTTTTTTTTAACCTTTGCGGTTCTTCAATTCTACCCACGCAGATTATGCACCATGTGACCCTGCTTAATTTCCTACTATTGACTTAACTTCTTTTCTTACTAAAAAGGCAGCCCACCTGCATAACTTTTCGTTAGGAAGCACATCCTTGAATAGTTAGCGCCTATTCCTGTTCCCCTTGCAACCATTCCTTTGTGATTCCTGCCATGTCATATCTACCAGTTCGATATGCACCACAGCCTACATGCCATAATATATAACATCCTGTTCTCACTCCCACTCAAGGAGATACTAACACACTGGCATAATTTAGACACTTCTCTTAGAGGCATATCTGTGATCTTATCTGTGTCTCAGTCGATGTGTAAAATGTTAAAACATTGACTGGTAACTTCAAGGCCCTCTCTCCCACATAGATATCTATGCAACGGTAGTTTGTTGCATCGTTCTGAGACTTCAGCACAATATATTTGAAGTGACTAATGTCCATCAGTCCCCTTATCTCAATGAAATACCCAGACACATTATCGCTGTCTTCCTCAGGGAGATACTGCATACCGGCTCGCAAGAAACAACATTTTGAATCAGTGGCATTTTAAGTTTTCCAAACTGCATTTGTTGCCTGCAGATCTTCCGATAACTTCCCATACGGCACCTAAACTACCAAGAGTTGATTGGACGAAAGTAATTTATTATGATAGGAATTGGACAATAGATCAGAGCTTACATCACTCAGCATATGAATTGAAATGTTTTTCAAAGCAGTTCGGAGCTTAATCCCATTTGAGCTGGAAATCAACTTCATTATTAAATAATTGCAGATCCTTATCCTTTTCATAACACTGCAGTCAACCAGGTGTCAACATTAGTGAACCTGTGGCTATGACGACATTATGGCAATGTTACTGGATTTCGAATCCAAGTAATGATTCAATGACACCTGCTCTTGTGCCATTATTCCAACAGGTAAATTTAGCAAACCACCATTAACCCTGGAATTGAATATGTTCTTGACACTAAATATAATGCGATGTTGCCAAGCAACTTAGTCCATTGTTGTCCCTTACGGAAGGGAATCTGCTTTCTTCATCTGATCTGTTCTCCGTGTGGTTTTGGTCACACAGTATCGCAAGCAGCTGGGAGTTAGCCCTTGATGTTGTAGGTGTCACTCACCTTATACAAGTTATTTTAAGAAATCGAAATATTAATCCACACTCTCCCCTACCGTTAATTCCTTACACGCCCTTGGCCCTGAGCATGGTATATCTCAGGTTACATTGATGTGTCCTGAATATTATATCGTTGCATGTCCTTGTCCATAGCACTGCAACGCAGTGGCCCAGGGATCAATCCACCTCCTAACTGCATCGCTCCTTACGATACTGCAGGTCCTAATGCACTCTTAGGAAATCAGATGTCATTGCACCCTGAGATTTCCATTTCCTAACTCTTATCTTCCATTATATTGTCGCAGAATCACATTTACAGTCCTAGCAATGCAGTAGATCAGATTTGATCAAGAAATGAATTGTCGAGATTTTTCTGGTGGCTTCGATACTTTTTCACATTGTGAACGTAAACTGCAAATAAATATGGATATGGCAAGTATGTTTATTCATCAATGCTTAAAATATAGCATTAGCTGATGAAAACTTTCATTATATATTCCATACACTGCTTCTTTCTCTCTCTTTGTCCAGTATGCAAGTGTTAATTTAATTTTCTGTACGTCTATCTCTCTGTTAATGTATCTTGATCTGTTCATTTTTCTGTATTTGTGCCTATATTTTCAGTTGCTTTTATATCTGTGTGCATCGAACTGACAGCGACTAAACATCATATTTATCTCCCTAACACATCAGTCAATCTATCAGTCTTTACCTATCTCTGAAAATGTATGATTTCTCGTTTTCCACGCTTTGTTTATTCTATAACTTATTTATATGAATATAAATGATTATGTCTGCATCTATATGTACTGATCTGTGTATCTTTGCTTATGGAGCTGAACGTATGCGGTGATTTTTCCCATTGCAAGCTTTCAACTAGGTACCACGCATTAATTATACCTTATAAAGTAACAAAAACTACTAAAAATTTCAGTGTTAGGCCTAGTTGACCATTATTATGTTTTTTAAAAATGATGTTGAAAGGAAGGACGCCAGGGTTTTGATACATTGGCAGATCGTTTATTCACTCAATATCGACCTTTGTATTTCTCGTGAAAGGAACAATCATTGAATAAAGGCAGGATGTGGTCTCCTTGATTAATTTGTCGAAATACAATCTTTCGGTGTTCAATGTAGAGAAAAGTAGGCAACGATATTTTATTTAGTGACCGTTAGAATTTTCAGGTCATGGCCGCTGCTCGAACATATTAGACGACACAACATCGTTTATTCCACTGAAAGTTTTGTGACCTAAAAATGTACAGTAAGGGACTGAGAACGGCCGTAAAACAAATGAGTGCCCAAACACATTTTTTAACATTACACATGTAAAAATATGTAACTGTATATGGCAGATACAACAGATCATTACACAAAAAGTAAAATTCTGGGATGTGATAAGGTGCAAAGCAAAAAAAAAAGAAGAGCCAATATTCCACTGATGGTCTTCAATACCTTCCTCTTCATCAGCTCCATGGATCCTTTCCCAGCTCCAATTCTTAACAGTTTGCTTATTTTCAGACCATAGCAGATCAACAGGATCAGGATAGGGATAGAGAAAAGTATAATTTAACAACATAACTTCAAAAGTTGCCATTGTTGAAACACTGATCGCTTATATTTGCATGAACTGTTATCAGATACGTCTTTTTTTAACGCGACAATTGCCATCACACTTGCAGTCAACACTGCCAACCAAGTTACAAAGTTACAATAGACAGAATGACATAGTATCCAGGCTTTCGCCAGGAATGAGACCTGATTTGGTGGACAACAGCGATATAATGGTCAATGGCAATGCAGGTCATAAAGGGTGGGTTGCCATAAATATTGATTAAACCTAAGAGAGTATAAGCATTAACGAACGATTCCGCCATATCATATTTTGGGATATCTCGAATGAGGTATAACATTGAGGCCAGGAGAACGAAAACGTTGGTGATCGTTAAGTCAAACAGGAGGATTTCAGTTGCTGATGTGATTTTCTTCCTTCGGATGAAATGCCACAGTGCGATTGAGTTCATAGTAGTACCCAGGAGAACTCCAGCGATAAGGAGTGAAGGAAGAAGGATGCTTTGCATTCTCGCCATTATTTCAAAGCCCCTGTCATTGAAATGGTCAAGGCTTCCATTTAAATTTTCATTTAATTCCTGCCTGTGTTTAGTGACTGCCGTGATCCAGCTTTCAAGAGTGGCCATTGATCCTTTGGTAATAGTAAGGAGTAAACGTTGAGCTATGAGGGAACATTGAAATATACATTTCGAAGGAAACTGAGTCTGCACCAGTGAGCATCGATTGTGGTAATTCTCAATTAGGATACAAACACACTAATCGTCTCACTGAAGGCTGTATCTGTACTATCGACCGGTCTGTCTCCTTTTCAAAGATGCTGATATATTATCTCGTGCATTTCTGTACTTTTTTCTATGAGGTAGATACCTGCACACTCTGATCTTTAACCACGGAACTCCCATTCAAAAGACAATGTGACTGTAACCCGACATGTCATGGATTGTGGCAGTTCAAGAATGTTATTCATTATCATCTTCCCATGGGCAATTTTGGTGGGAACATAAATGTTAGTCTGATCTTATAAAATAATAAAGCAGAAGCAGATAATTCGTTTTTAAAGATACTGTTTTGCGGGATGAAAGTGGAGTGTGAAGGAATGACGTTGCCTAAGAGGTTGCAGTCTTGGATATGACTGGATATTCTCTCTCATGCTCACTAGGATGTTGTTTGCAACGTATTCCTTCCCGTCTTAACTATGCCTGCTCTGACCTCTATGTTCTATGCTTACATACAAAATGCTCCGTTTTCGATGCTATCTTCTCTACTGTGTATTTAATCATTCAATTTCTCCACTCTTCTATGCATGCTCCCAATCTTTGCCAGTAATACTTCCCTCCACCCAATATTATGGATTCAATTCAATTGGTGAAATAATCACTCAGCTTCCAAATCTTAACAAATTTTGTATGTTGTCGCAAAGTACCTATATCCTCACCTTTTCAGTATACTGGAAGCAGTAAAAATCGGTGTGAACTCATATAAAAACGTATGCCTATTCTTTATAGTTAGCTTCAAAGAACAGAATGCACGAAGTCTGCAGATTTCGGTACATGTTCATCCAATATCCTACATGTACAACCAACTGCTGTGATTCAGAGTCATTTATAGTTCCTGGACTGCAGGTGCTTTGATTACTCAGCTCACTTGTACCGCGTGAAAATTCTAGCTCCTCCCCATAAGAGATTTGGATTTGCAAGTACGAACCCAAATAACGTCACAGTGCTGCAAATAATGAAGGTATATTGTCCTTACTTTCTCGGAAACAACGGCTAATTATGTCCTCAGGTAGAGCTAATGGATATCTGTTCTCACACCTGGAAATGCATATAGGTAGCGGAGTAACTAGTAATCAAATATATTGTTTGGAATAGATTCCTTTTTAGTCTCATTTAGAGAGGATGCCAAATATGTTTTTTATGCCCCTGGACATTTGTTCTATAACATGTCATGGGAACAGATTCTGTTCTGCATTATTGAAGAATATATTATAATGCTTCAAATACATCTTAAGACAATTAAATGTGCCAGGCATCACTGGGCTTTGAGAGCTCAGTTTTCAGATTACCCAGCCATTGCGATATAATAATCGCGTCCTATTCCGAATGTAATCTTCTAGATTAGTTGTAAGTAGGTACATGGCAATTCTTACACTTAATTACAGCAGCTGATTCCTTTCTCGTCAACTATCCCTGACTTGCCTGTGTCCAACACACCAATAAAGGCCCAATCTCTATACACACCTTGCAGTAGATGACCATGTAAAAATATAGTGTCATTTGCATAACACGCAGCATTTTTTCACGTTCTCAACAGGCAAACCGACAAATGTATGAACGCAAATCCATTTGTTGCCATATCAAACTATGTGATGCCTTATTGGTATTATCTAGTAATCAGAATATGTAAGTAGTATTTGGGTGACCGGAATGGCACTTCAGCACTTCAGATTATGGGATTTCAATTCCAAAATAATTAAAATGCGAAAGCTTTCTGGCTAGAATCGTGCCTGGCACAAAGGAAGATGGTTGCGAATTTTGGAGATCAGTCATTTCAATTCCAGAACATTTCTGTCAGAGTTCCTCGGGTTGGTGTCCTATCCCAAGTATCTCCAGCTGCTTCATCAACGAATTTCACTTCATCATAAGATAAAGTGTTTGCTGATGTTTGCACAATTCAGCACAGAGACTGAAACAGTCCACGTCTAAATGCACCAAAACCGGGAAAATATCTAGGCTCGGAATGACAAGTAATAAGTAAAAGATCGTGCCACACAAATCCCAGGCAATGAAAATAACGATCAAGGGACATCATCAAAACCCTTGTGCTTACCAGTGACCAGAAACTGAATTGGACTAACCATACAAATAAAATCGCCTTAACAGCAGGTCAGAGCAAGGAATTTTGCAGAGGATATCTTATCCCTTGATATCGTAACACCTTTCCACCATCTTGAAGGCATAAATCGTGAGTGTGTTGGAAAACTCCACACTTGCCTGAATGAGTGTACGCTAAAGACTCCGAGGAAGCTTAACATTTTCTCTCAAAGTTTGTAAGGATAAGGGCAAGGGATTAGCAAATTGGATTTGTTGATGAGAAATTTTGTGATGATAACCATAACGCAGTTAGATTTAAGAGAGTAAAGAAAATAGAGCGAAAATCGGCTGGCAATGACACCACCAACCTGTGAAAGGGCAATGTTACAAACTAAAGTGCATGTGAACTGAGTGCCAGATCCGTTTAGATCAAATTGTGTCAGAGCGTGAGAAGTCATCAAGAAGGAAATGGCAAGAATACAGAACAAGTATGTTCCCTTAAAACTAAACAGTGAGAGCAAGACTGGAGAACCTTGGATGACAAATGATGCAAATGTTTGGATTAAGAAAAAATGCTGAACAAAAGACTGAGGCCCAGGATTAATGCGTCCGTTTCCCTCGAGGCATACACCAGGTGCCGGGGGCGAATTAAGAGGAAGTTAGGGAAATCAAGACGATGCACGAGACAGCGTTTTCAGGTGGAATAAATGAAAATACAAAAGATTATTTCTGAAAGAAAAATATGTAAAGAGTATGAAAACAATTTGGGAAAGAATAGGATTCAACAGGGAAAATAGTCACAATTTGCTTGTCGAACTGCAAGACTTGAGTACTGTCCTCAATGAATTTGTGTCATTGGTCTTCACAATTGAAATCAGTCATGTGGGTATAGATATCAGAGTTCAAAACTATGATATTAAATTAAAATGAAGAGAACTGATAGGAATGTTAAAAATAGAGAGCGGGAGATAGAGGGAGAGAGAGATGGATAAAGAAGGGATAGAAGAGAGAGAGGGAGGGAGAGAGAGAGAGAGGGAGATCGATAGATAGATAGATAGATAGATAGATAGATAGATAGATAGATAGATAGATAGATAGATAGATAGATAGATAGATAGATAGATAGATAGATAGATAGATAGATAGAGAGACAGACAGACAGAATCTACTGGTGGGATTAACAAAAAAACCCAAATTGGATAAATACGAAGGACTGCATGAGGCATATTCCAAGAAGATGAAAGAGACAAGGGATGTGATAGCAAGAGCCCTGGCAATGGCGTTAAATTTCTCTGTGGTTACAGTGGAAGTGCTAGAGGAATGGAGTTCTTCTAAATTTGTCATATAATTTTAAAATAAAATTTAGAAAAAGATAATGCTGGAAATTACATGATTAATGCATTTCCAGTAATAGTTAGCAGAGATCTGTTAAAGGAAAGTCGTGTTAGCAAATAAGATTTTTTTAAAGAAAAGTTATCAGGTAATTTATGAAGGATTTGATGACTTTAACAAGCCATCTGATGTGGTAACTCATGGTAGATCTGGCAAGCAGGTAAGCGTTCATGAGATCAAGGCGAAGTGGCACTTTGGATCCAAAATTCGCTGACTAGAGGGAAGCAGAGTGTGATGGAAGTAGAATCATTCTAAGACTAGAAGTCTGTTTGCATTAAAAATTCACAAGACTTGATGTTGCGTATCTTTGATGTTGATCGTGTATATTAATGATGTGGAGGTAAACGATGGGAATATGATCAAGCCGCTCACAGTGTCCTGAAAATTGACAGGGTAGTGAATAGTTAGAAAGATAACCATAAACTGGAAAATATTTTCAAACTATTTGCCTGGTAGACAGACCAATAGTAAATGGAATTCAATAATTGAGAGGTTTGCACTTAGGAAGGGCTACCAAAGCCAAGGATTATACTATGAATGTCAGCACCATGAACATTACGGAAAAATCAGGCATATCTTGATGTGTTTAAGAAGCAAAGTGCAATACTTGCCTTTATTCGCCGACGAAGAGGATATTCTGGAAATGTATAAATCGCTTGCCAGACCAAGACTCGAGATCTGTTTATAGTTCTAGTGAACATATAATGGAACGCGTGTGATTGTACTGGCGAAGGTGCTGAAGAGATTAGTTAGGTTCCAGCCTGAGTAGGTGGACATGAGCTGAGAATGAAGACTGCATATACTGCTGTCACTTTCATTGGAGAGAGAAGGTTATGACTGAGGTATAGATGATTATGAACTACAAAGGTAGGGTGGATAGGAAAGCATCTTTTCCATGAGCAGAGGAAGCAATAAACAGGAGGCATGAGATAAAGGCAAAAGGCAGAAAGCCAAGAGAAGAGTTGCGAAGACCTTTCCTTCATAAAGGAAGATCAAGACCTTTTTTTTCAGAAAGGATTCTGAGATGAGTCACATCGGACTTAAAAGTTATATCAGTTTCTCTAAACTAATGCAGTAAAACAGTTATCTTTGCCAGAATAATCTGTATTTGTTTAAAAATTTCTCGTACACTTGGCATTCAGCTACTTCTTCCCTTCTCACCTTCCTTCCAAATTCCTTCCTTCCGTTTTTTCTTCCTTTCTTTCTTTCTGATTTCCTATCTGTTCGTCGCTCCCTCTATCTATCTATCTATCTATCTATCTATCTATCTATCTATCTATCTATCCATTCATTCGGTTTAGTTTTACTCAGGAATCCTATTCTCAATGTTCCCATAAACTTTTGAGTATTTGCATAATATAGACTTATATTTTTTGCAAGGATTCACAAGGAGATTTACATACGCTGTTGGGAATTTGTAGTATTTTCCATGTCCACGGAAAAGTTTGCAAACAGAACCACATTTATATTGAAAGTCGGTATTATTGTTTCGTAGCATTATTTGATTTTAAACATTGTTGTTCACTATTCGATATTATATGTCTCATAAATTTTATTTACGTAACAAACTGGAATGAAAGAAGACTTTTTGTTAAACCAACTGTCGTTGCACTCACTCAAAGTTTGTTCAACATTACAAACTTTAATGCTCGCTGGGATGCTACCTGATATTGTCAATATCATCTATCTATCTATCTATCTATCTATCTATCTATCTATCTATCTATCTATCTATCTATCTATCTATCTATCTATCTATCTATCTATCTATCCATTCATTCGGTTTAGTTTTACTCAGGAATCCTATTCTCAATGTTCCCATAAACTTTTGAGTATTTGCATAATATAGACTTATATTTTTTGCAAGGATTCACAAGGAGATTTACATACGCTGTTGGGAATTTGTAGTATTTTCCATGTCCACGGAAAAGTTTGCAAACAGAACCACATTTATATTGAAAGTCGGTATTATTGTTTCTATCTATCTATCTATCTATTGACCTACATAACTATCATTCTGTCTATCTATCGAACGATCTGTCTGTCTGTTATTCTGTAGATGCAAACAGAACCACATTTATATTGAAAGTCGGTATTATTGTTTCGTAGCATTATTTGATTTTAAACATTGTTGTTCACTATTCGATATTATATGTCTCATAAATTTTATTTACGTAACAAACTGGAATGAAAGAAGACTTTTTGTTAAACCAACTGTCGTTGCACTCACTCAAAGTTTGTTCAACATTACAAACTTTAATGCTCGCTGGGATGCTACCTGATATTGTCAATATCTGTAGCTGTAACGAAAAGGCAGAGACGATTCGCCATTCTCCCTCTAGCTTGTGAACGGTCATATAAAAGATGCTCCAAAATAGTTTTGGAATAGACACTTGGCGACCAACATAGGATGTTGTCATGTATACCCTCAAGCTTTACCTATGTTGTTATATATCTACCGACCACAGAATTATAAATCCACATAGTTCTATATTGTTACAGAACATAGAACAGTCGAGCACAGTACACGTCCTTCAGGCCACGATGTCGTGCCAAGCATTTGTCTTAATCTAAGATCAATTTAACCTATACACACTTAAACTTTCCTGCCATCCATGTGCTTGCCCAGCATTCGCTTAAGTGTCCTTAATATCTCTGCCTCTACGGCTGTCAGTGGCAGTGGATTCCATGCACCAACCACTCTCTGCACAAAGAACCGACCTCTGACATCTCCCCTATACCTTCTGCCGATCACTTGAAAGTTGCGAATCCTCGTGACAGCCATTTTTTCGCTGGGAAAGATCTCTGGCTATCTACTCTATCTATGCCTCTCAATACCTTGTACACCTCTATCAAGTTACCTCTCTTCCTTCTTCTCTATAACGTGAAAAGTCTTAGCTCCCTCAAACTCTATTCATAAGACAAACCGTCCAATTCAGGCGTCATTCTGGTAAGTCTCTTTTGCATCCTCTCTACATTCTTCATATAATGAGATGACCAGAACTGTACACAATATTCCAAGTGTGGTCTGACCAGGGTTTTTCTTTAGAGCTACAGCAAAACCTCGCAGCTCTTAAACTTAATCCTCCTGTTAATAAAAGCCAGAACAGCATAGACCTTCCTATCAGCCCAATCAATTTGGGTGGCAACTTTGAGGGATCTATGTGCATGGACTACAAGATCCCTCTGTTCCTCCACACTGCCAGGAATCTTGTCTTTAGTCCTGTATTCAGCATTTACATTCGACCTTCCCAAATGAATCATTTCACATTTACCCCGGTTGAACGCCATCTGCCACTAATCAGCTCAGCTCTGCATCCTGTCAATGTCTTGTTGTAGCCTGCAACAATCCTAGACATAATCGACAACAGGGCCGACCTTTATGTCATCGCAAACTGACGAAGCCACCCTTCCACTTGCATGTACATATTGTGGCTTGCTACAATTGTCCATAAAATAAAACTGAATTTTGCATTCTTTGCTGCACTGTCAAATTTTGCTGCAAGCAGGTATTATTATCTGTTACAAAATCACTTATTTTTAAAATCATACTGTTTTCTGTCACCGTTTTAAGACATTAGCATGGTATTATTTTTCTATTATAAAGTTATGGGACTTCTTGATAAAGTTGTCTTAGTCTTGCCTTCCTTGCATGGATTAATCCAGACTGGTAGGATGCATGTCGCAACGGGTTTGTCATTGCTTACTGAAAGATGTCTAACCAGGAGAATCTCCCCCACGTACGAACAGTGATTAAGCGTATTGGAAGGGTGAACAGACTGATAATCAAGCAACAGGAAACAAACAGAAATTTCAGTATAAACCCAACATTTCCACAGTCCCGGCCGCCGCTGTCTCCAAGAAGAAGGCGGCAGCGGCAGCGCTCCCACTGTAGAGGCTGAGCAGATCCTGTAGCGGTGGCTGCTGTCAAGGACCGCCAGGCGACGGCCAAGCTCGGCGGAGCCTTGTAGAAAACTATCTCGGCCGCGGGCTACGAACCGATGGAGAAGGGTGGCCCCGGCAAGAGGGGCACATATTTTAAAAAAATAATTCTTAAAAAAAACGGTGGGACGGTGGCTCAGTGGGTTGCACTGCTGCCTCACAGTGCCAGGGACCCGGGTTCGACTCCTGCCTCGGGTGACTCTCTGTGTGGAGTTTGCACAATCTCCCCGTGTCTGCGTGAATCCCCTCCTGGTGCTCCGGTTTCCTCCCACAATCCAAAGATGTGCAGGTTAGATGAATTGGCCGTGATAAATTGTCCATAGGTGTTTTAGTCAAGGGTAAACATAGGATAGGGGAATGGGTATGGGTGGATTACTCTTTGGAGGGTCGGTATGGACATGTTGGGCGAAAGGGTCTGTCCCCACACTATCGGGGAATCTAATCATGTCTGGAATCATCTGTGGAGAAAGAAACAGAGTTAATGTTTCAACTCCAGTACGACTATTCTTCAGATGGAAAGGTATTGGACAGTGTTTTCATTTACTACCTTTGACGGAGCAGAGAAGGAGCGATAAGAACAATTAATGCAGACACACGTTGCTGAAAACAATCGAGTTGTTAATTATGGTAAAAGTGAAATGGAGAAATAACATGGGTGTACAATGAGATGGAAAGGGAAGAAACGTGTTCTTCTCCACTGACAGAACAGTAAGCAAAACACAAACAAAGCATTTTCGGAATGTGAAGACGGAGTAGGGTGGGAAGAATGTGAGGAAAAAGGATAACAGACATCATGCTGTTTGCTGTAAAGCTGTCGAATTGAGTATTGCGTACTGGAGTCTGGAAAGTTGTGAATGGAACATGAGAGGACCAAAAGGCAAGCTCCAGGAAAAGTTAGAGGGCGAAGGTGAATGGAGATTGTTTTGAACTATGAGATAGAAATTAAAGGTGTGGGGATTGCCATGCAGACGAGACAAAACATTGGTCCACAGACGATGAAAGAGGCATAAAAATATTCAGTTCCAAATCATTTTGAAGAAGATGAAACAAAATCACTGAGGAAAAATGCAACTTCGAAATTAGTAACATTGTTCACGGTCTGAAGTTGGGAAAATCAATTTTGAGTCAAGAAGGCTGTAAAATTAGATACAAAATGGAATCAGACTAGCCCATGATTTCTATTCTGTTTTTCGGATCTTTTGTCACAAGTATCTTGCTGTTTCGAGTATCTTGATCAAATTTTGTTTGGCATACAATTGCAGAGCGTGAAGTGCAGATTCATATGGCTGCATTACGTCTTCACAGTTAAACTTGTGATTACAGTTATTATCTTGGCGTGTATTCCAATGAATATAAGAGGTGATATGCTGGAGGAGTGAAAATACCGAAACTAAGCATGTTGTCCTTATTTCTTTTGTTCTTTGCCTTTCACAGGCAAACACAATTGTAAGGCTGGAGTCCACAATCAGGAACGATATTTTGTAAAATTAAGGGGTCAGCCATTTTCAGCTGTCTCTCATCTGGCTACTGGTAAAGGCAGATGCAGATTTCAAGAAAAACATGTATCATTTTGAGCGAGCTAAAGTCAACAGTGATTTGGAGAACCACATCAATTTCTAATGGAAGTTAGTCTGCAGGTTTAAATCAGCCTTCTCTTGTGTCTCTTCATATAAACCTGAACCCTTCCATTTGTTCTTGTGCAATGTTCAATATCATTGGAAACTGAATTTGTAAATGAACGCAAATTAATTAAAACAGCATGGATGATTTTCCTCTGGGATGTAGGAGAATCATTGAAATAAAGGCAGACGATGAATAAATATGTATTGCCTTGGAGTTACGGATGCAGGCAGGTGTCTCCATGTGATCAAGTCTGGTCCACTGGTTTTCTCTAACGATAGGGAATATATATATATATATATATATATATATATAATATGTATGTATGTGTATATATATATATATATATATATATGTGTGCGTGTGTGTATACGTGTGTGTATATATTATATATATATAAATAAAGGTTAGTATTGCACTAATTCAGAGAAATGGAGAGAAAATAATCACATCTGAATGAGAATAAATCATTATTATTCATAAGAAAGACAAGAGCAAAATCAATTCGAGGCACTGGCTGGAAATGGTTCGAATATTAATAGAAAAATGCAACGAAAGACTGTTCAGTCTTTGGTTTTTCGCTGTAAGTTCTATAAGCAGACCTGTAAGCAGACCTTCCAGGATTCAAATCCCATCTGCCCTATAGATGTGCCTAAACATGACAAGCAATATGATTGAATTATCTATAAAACATGGTGAGTAAAGTATGGAAAGACAGGGAAATCAATAATTTCATTTTTTTTGGCCAATAGCGGTTTTAGACAAACTAACTGCATCTCTTTTACTCAGTGCCGATTGCAACCCAAGCTATAAATAAACCTGAAAGAATAATTTATGAATTGAAATATCAAAATTCGGAACGCAACATGCAAAAGTGCAGCAGGTTGCTGTTCTCGATAACAGTGAATATTCCACACAAGTGTCACAATAATATGTAATGAAGTTTCGAATGACTCCAGTTTTCAGAGCTGATTATCACCACTTGCAGACAACGATGAATACTTTCCTCTTTGTCATTGAGTGTTTTCAGCAACTAATAAATCTATGGAGAAAGCTGCCTGCCACTGATTGCTGCGGTAGACCGTTTCCATGGTTACAGAAGGCTCAGAAATGAAGACAAGAAACTGGCTGAGAAAATACGTATTAGTGTCGCCATGTGCCAAAACAGAAAGGTTAAAATAAATATATATATATATATATGTGTATACGTGTGTGTGTATATATTATATATATATAAATAAAGGTTAGTATTGCACTAATTCAGAGAAATGGAGAGAAAATAATCACATCTGAATGAGAATAAATCATTATTATTCATAAGAAAGACAAAACCAAAATCAGTTCGAGGCACTGGCTGGAAATGGTTCGAATATTATTAGAAAAATGCAGCGAAAGACTGTTCAGTCTTTGGTTTTTCGCTGTAAGTTCTATAAAATATGGCGCAGACCTTCCAGGAATCAAATCCCATCTGCCCTATAGGTGTGCCTAAACATGACAAGCAATATGATTGAAATATCTATAAAACATGGTGAGTAAAGTATTTTAAGACAGGGAAATCAATAATTTCATTTTTTTTGGCCAATAGCGGTTTTAGACAAACTAACTGCATCTCTTTTACTCAGTGTCGATCGCAACCCAAGCTATAAATAAACATGAAAGAATGATTTATGAATTGAAATATCAAAATTCGGAATGCAACATGCAAAAGTGCAGCAGGTTGCTGTTCTCGATAACAGTGAATATTCCACACAAGCGTCACAATAATATGTAATGAAGTTTAGATTGACTCCAGTTTTCAGAGCTGATTATCACCACTTGCAGACAACGATGAATAGTTTCCTCTTTGTCATTGAGTGTTTTCAGCAACTAATAAATCTATGGAGAAAGCTGCCTGCACTGATTGCTGCGGTAGACCGTTTCCATGGTTACAGAAGGCTCAGAAATGAAGACAAGAAACTGACTGAGAAAATACGTATTAGTGTCGCCATGTGCCAAAACAGAAAGTTTAAAATAACTTATTAATTATATCTCCCTTTGAAGTTAAAAACGTTATCAATTATATTCAGACTCTGTTCATCCGTTAACACTCTAAAAACAGTTACATTTCCTTGCTCTCTCTGCATAGCCATCTATTAACCCGAAATCATATTCGCCACGACTCTCCTAGATCAGAGTATAATTCATACTATTGTCAGAATCATTCTCTGCGCTCACATACAGCTCTCATTTTCAAATGGTCCTCTTAGCCCTGTGTCAATCCTGAGAGGACCAAAACCTTCCACTTTCTTCCTTGACCCTGCATTATTCCTATAATAGTCATAATTCTAATTCTCACTGGATGTGCGCATCATTGTTAATATCATGATATTTTGATAAATTGCCCCTTTATAATTTATCTGAATGAGTGGCGGTAATCTGCTTGCTTAGATTGAATCAGGTCTTATGGATATACCTATTTTTCAAACTGAGTTCCAGGATGGCGATACAGCGCTATGTCAGGATAGTGAGCATTTGAAAATGAACTTGTGGATGGCAAAGTTGCTATGCATCAGTTGCATGGCCATTGTTGGTGTTTGATTCTCCCAGTTTGTAAAGTAATGTAACAAGTCTTGGTGAGTGCATCTTGTTGATGGTACACACGTTGCGATTGTAGGTCTGTGTGACTAGGGTGCTGGTTGAAGGTAGTTGATGCAGTCTTACTCAAATGAACTGCCGTGTTTTGGATGGTACTAACTTCTGTCGTGCTGCTGAAGCTGAACGCATCCAAACCAATGGAATCATGACGTGAATTATGCGATTCAAACTTGCCGCTTTCAGACATATTCTTGCAGTTACCGTATTTATATGGTTGTTGAAGTCAATTTCTGGTAATTGTTAACCGGCAAGATATAGATAACGCAGATTTACTGATGGTAATAACATTGAACATCAAGTTAAAGTAGTCAGATTCTCTCTTGATGGAGATGAGTCATTGCTTCATACTTCTGTTTCTATGCGATCACCCTTCATTCTTCGAAACTCCAGTGAATGATATCCAAATCGATCCAATCTTTCTTCCTGTGTCAGCCCTGCCATCCCAGGAATCAGTGCTGTATATCGATTTCTTGGAGAGAGGAAAATACTTCAACGATTTTCAGTCTTTCTCCTTTCTGATTATTTTTTATAAATGGCTAATTCGCCAGAGACCATCTTGGGGGCAGTGTTTTGGGAAAACTGTTTGTCGGAAATTTAGTTTGCCAGATCTTACATCTACTATTGTCATTTTGATCTCTCTTGATCTCTGATTTTATTTTCTGTATTGGTTAAAATATCATATTGTAGAATAGAATGTTCGCATGACCAAAGATCACGTCCCCAATTACATGGATACGAGGCGTTCATTCCAAACATTTCATTTTGACATGTGCGTGGTGCACACTTACGTATAAGATTCAACAGTTACAGTCATACATCAAAGTTTTGCTTTAAATGGAGGTCTTATAGTCTGTTCTCAAGATAAGAGAACGAAAAAAACTACATGTATTCATCCGATCTTAACGAATTGGGCTGGATGCCATGGGACATGTTCAACTATGCTTTATGTGCTCTTGTATAAAGTTACAGAAGCAGCTCAGAAAAGACCAGCCAGTGCATAGTGAGCTCCTTCATGACCTGGCGTTTAGCAAAGAGAAATGGTCAGGAAATGGAAGGAAGTACAAGCAATATATTAAACTACAGACGTTACTTGAGTGTCAATGATGTACTGACGTCCTGGCGGTAGCCAGCTATACGAAGTGAGGAAGAAACATTCATTTAATGGGAAAAAAAATTAACTTGAAAATGGTGTAACATTTTAAAAACAAGTTTCTTCACGAAAAGCTCCTTACCTAGGCATATGGAAACAATACAGTGCCATGATTTGTCAATAGTTTTGCGTATTCACATCTCTGAAATATGAATCCATAATCAAGCAGCAGGAAGGAATTATGTAATCTTAATGCTGAACTTAATTCACATTTCTCGAGTTTTCTGGTTAAATATTTTCTGCCGTCATGAATCTCAGGAAGGATGAAGAAGAAAAACTATAAATGGAGAATAAAATGAGTAAACAGGAGGATAGAGACAGGGACAGAATTTGTGAGAGGACATGAAACCACCAAAACACAGAATAGCATAGACAGTCTGACTATCGCGTAGTCTTGATTATGGTTATGATTAGAAAACGTGAGGTGAGCAGGTGAACTTGGTAGGTTTTCTGCAAAGAGCTGTTGTGACTTCATCTTGATATCAGGCTCTGGCTAAAGTATGTTCTACTGTAATAATTTGGTCCAACCCAGGATTTGAATACCAAGTATGAATGCATGAAGCAGTTAGGAGGCACCACGTGTGATGCAGAGTTCAGTATGCAATTGAGCAAAGCCATATCGGGAGAATAGGTTAAAAACTGTGACGCATATAGTAAAGAGGCAAAAAGACGGGCTACCTTGTTTGCGAATCCAGAATTGACAGCTAACTGGTACAGTGCATGGCCAATGAGCCAAGGGGATTGAAATACAGAACAAGTGATGTTTTTGCTCTGGGAAGTTTTGACTAACCTAAACTGCTATTAGCACGTTGTTTCTGGTCGCTACTCCTCCACTGATTTTGGAGTTGCAAACTAAACTTTGAAAGAAAATTATTTCTACGCTTAGAGTTAAATTAAGTGAACCAGGTTCCATAGACAACGCGTGCATTCTATGAAGTATGGAAGGAGCAGGAAAGATTTAAACATTAAAATCTTCAACAGCGTACTTTTGGCGAAACTATAACGTCTTGGTGCCATCATTCCAGCTTAAAGATCACCTTCATAAAATTATGGGCGGGGGATTTCTGGAGTGAAGGCAACTTCACCATCAGGCCTAATGAAATTTGAAGATGTCTGTCAAATTGTCGTCGAATATGGGAATGGTAACAACTGAAGTCATAAGCAAGGTAGGGGTACACGATATATGCTGTGGTTCTGTTCGCCGAGCTGGAAGTTTTTATTGCAAACGTTTCGTCCCCTGTCTAGGTGACATCCTCAGTGCTTGGGAGCCTCCTGTGAAGCGCTTCTGTGGTGTTTCCTCCGGCATTTATAGTGGCCTGTCCCTGCCGCTTCCGGTTGTCAGTTTCAGCTGTCCGCTGTAGTGCCCGGTATATTAGGTCCAGGTCTATGTGTTTGTTGATGGAGTTTGTGGATGAGTGCTATGCTTCTAGGAATTCCCTGGCTGTTCTTTGTTTGGCTTGCCCTATAATGGTAGTGTTGCCCCAGTCGAATTCATGTTTCTTGTCGTCTGCGTGTGTGGCTACTAGGGATAGCTGGTCGTGTCGTTTCGTGGCTAGTTGATGTTCGTGGATGCGGATCGTTAGCTGTCTTCCTGTTTGTCCTATATAGTGTTTTGTGCAGTCCTTGCATGGGATTTTGTACACTACATTAGCTTTGCTCATGCTGGGTATCGGGTCCTTCGTTTTGGTGAGTTGTTGTCTGAGAGTGGCTGTTGGTTTGTGTGCTATTATAAGTCCTAGTGGTCGCAGTAGTTTGGCTGTCATTTCAGAGATGTTCTTGACGTATGGTAGTGTGGCTAGTCCTTTGGGTTGCGGCATGTCCTCGTTCTGTTGTCTTTCCCTTAGGTATCTGTTGATGAAATTGCGAGGATATCCGTTATTTGCGAATACCTTGTATAGTTGTTCCTCTTCCTCTTTTTGCAGTTCTGGTGTGCAAATCACCTTCTGGACCCAATATACCGGCCACTACAGCGGGCAGCTGAAACTGACAACCAGAAGGGCAGGGACAGGCCATTATAAATGCCGGAGGAAACACAACAGAAACGCTTCACAGGAGGCTCCCAAGCACTGAGGATGTCACCTAGCCAGGGGACGAAACGTTTGCAACAAAAACTTCCAGCTCGGCGAACAGAACCACAGCAACGAGCACCCGAGCTACTAATCTTCACCCAAACTGTGTACACGATATATAGCCGAGATTTTGACCTTAATGTAATACACAAATTAAACATGTTATAAATTCATGGAAGAACAGAGCAGAGAATTTCGACAGCTTCCTTCAGTTCCAAGGCGCCCATATTACGAGAATTACGAACGTGAATCACTAAATGGTACAAGATGCCGTTACGTTAATCAAACTTAGCACATCAAAGTAGATTACTTACAGTGTGGAAACAGGCCCTTCGGCCCAACAAGTCCACACCGCCCCGCCGAAGCGCAACCCACCCATACTCCTACATTTTCCCCTTACCTAACACTACGTGCAATTTAGCATGAGGAAACCAGAGCACCCGGAGGAAACCCACGCAGACACGGGGAGAACGTGCAAACTCCACACAGTCAGTCGCCTGAGGCGGGATTTGAACCCGGGTCTCTGACTCTGTGAGGCAGCAGTGTTCACCACTGTGCCACCCATGATAAGTATAAGCACTGCATTCTAATGACACCGCAATGCGTAATCCTTTTTGCTGGATGTCCATTTAATTAGGTTTAGTCAATTTTGAGAGAAACATAATAGGTTTAATTTGCATTCTGAGATTAAAAATATAGCTTCTAACAGTACAGCGGAATGTCTAATCTTTGAAACAGTGCTTTGAGCTCGAGAAAGTAGCGAAGGAATTACGCACTGGGAATTGCCCAGTCGTTTTCCCTGTCCATGCGAATAGTAAGAGGCACGTTGCTGAAACCGTGCAGAGGGTGCTGCATTCTCCTTCTAGCATGCACCCATTTTTCAGTGCATTCAAGCTTTGCTTCTTGACTTAATTTCATTAATTTCAGACTATTTTACATTAATTTTACACCATTATTTGTTTTCAAGAAACTAGGTAGACTGTGAATGAGTCAAACTGTTCAGCTTTCTTGTAATTCCACTTTAGAAAACATTAGAATCTAATCTTTTTTTTAACAGGGTCGTCCTTCCACGAATATGACACTGACACATATTTCCTCCGAATCATTCTAGATTTTGTAGGAGGTGAATTTCGCTGGAACATTCCATCTTGTCATTGCGAAAAGGGGCTCGAACACAATTACTTTTGTCACCTGGGAGTAGCTCCAACTAGGCTCCAGTTTTAGTGAGTTTTTAAAGTAAAACTTTTATTCCTGAAATTCCATTTTGTTTGATGTTATCAATATTTTGGAAGAAAAACTTGACAGCATTAATAGTATTTCGGGAGGATCATATACGAAAATACCTGAGAGATGTAACTTTAAAATTGTAGCATGCTGAAAATTGGCCGTTCAATGCAATGCATTAAAACAGGGCCATCACAGAAAGATGTTTAGTATGGACGAGTAAATAATGTTAAATTATCTTTGCAATATTAATCATTTCGCTCGTTATGGCAGCACAGAGCTCAGTGGTTGGCGCTATTACCTCGCAATTCTAGGGACATGAGTTTCAATTCTGGCCTCAGGCTACTGTCAGTTTGGAGCTTGCGCATTCTCCCATTGTCCACATGGGTTTCCTTTGGGTGCTCTGGTCTCTTCCCACAGTCCAAGGATGTGTAGGTGAGATGAATTGCTATGTTAAATGTCCCTGTGTCCAGAAATGCGTAGGCGAGGTGGAAGTAGCAATGTTAAATAAAGGGCAGGGGGTTGAATCTAGGTGAGATGCTGTGTGGAGTGTCGGTACGGATTTGCTGGACCGAGTGGCCTGATTCCACACTGTCGGGGTTCTATGATCATTTTATATGTGTGCCTCTGGAAATTTCGAAATTGCATTGCATAAAGTGTTTGATGTGTTTTCCTGTCAGAATTGTTTCAACACTTGTTTTCTAATTTCGTTCTTGGAATGATAACATCACTGGTACAACCATCAGTTCTCCCCATTCCTTGGCTTTTGGGGAGTTAGATTGTCCGTAACCCACCACAGAAGTTCTCATCCACGTTCTGTTATTTCTGTCAAAATGTGAAGCCTGAAGAAGAGTCTCCAGTCTCGCAACATTAACTCTCCAAGGATGCTACCATATCTGATGAGTTTCTCCAGCTTTCAGATTTGCAGCATCTGTAGTTCTTGTTTTAATACTAAAATCGCGAGGCCAGGTAACTTTTTGGTCAATCGTACCCCTCAAGTTATTGTCAGAATGATCGATATATTCATCTCTCAATATCAAACCCTAACATTTATTTTGAAGAATGATTCAAGCGTCAATAAGCCTTCAATTGAATTCAGATAGCTTTCGTTATTCAGGTCTGCAGCAACCTAATTGGAACTATAGACTGGATTTTGCTGGTTATGAATTCTGCTATATTGATTCAGTACATTTCTATGGCTATCTACTTTGCTATCATTTGAGCCTTTAAGCTGTTTAATTCCAAACCCTTGACCATTGTGACCTGGATCTACGTGGGAAGAATGAGAAAGGGAACATCACCACATATATGTTGCCATGCAAGTCACTGACCGTAATTGCATGGAAATCTGTCCAAAGTTCCTTCATTGTCACTCAGTCAATATCTTGAAACCCCCTTCCTGAGGTCTTTGCATATGCAGCTGCCATGCATAGATTTCAGAAGTTCAAATAATGAGCCCTTTATCACTTTCTCAAAGACAATTAATAATGCATACATGTTGAACATACCAGGCACACACATATCTCGAGAACGAGCAAAAAGTTAAAGTTAACTGCCAGCTCTTTAAGCTTCTCTGAATCAAAATAATTCCGTCCATTGACTGTTTGATTGAACTTAACTTCTAAATGAATTTATCGTTGTGTGGTACAACAATTATAAGATTTAGGGATGAATTTTACAAAGTTAACCATTGAAGGAAACTGCAAGTTTATAAAATGTATTCTAGAAATATTTGTTAGATTAAAAGACAGGATTTTTGTGAAAAAAGAAAGGAAATATCAATCATATTTAGAACACAGAACAAAGAACATAGAACAATACAGCGCAGAACAGGTCCTTCGGCCCTCGATGTTGCACCTACATGTGAACTATTCTTAGCTCATCCCCCAACACCATCCAATCATCATCCATGTACTTATCCAAGGATTGATTACATCTCCCTAATGTGGTTGAGTTAACTACATTGGCAGGTAGGGCATTCCATGCCCTTACCACTCTCTGAGTAAAGAATCTGCCTCTGACATCTGTCTTAAATCTATCACCCCTGAACTTGTAGTTATGCTCCCTTGTGCAGGCTGAGTCATCATCCTAGGAAAAAGACTTTCACTGTCTACCCTATCTAATCCTCTGATCATTTTGGATGTCTCTATCAATTCCCCTCTTAGCCTTCTTCTCTCCAATAAGAACAGACCCAATTTTCTCAGCCTTCCCTCATAAGAGCTTCCCGCCAGACCAGGCAGCATCCTGGTAAATCTCCTCTGCACCTTTTCCAAAGCTTTCACATCCTTCCTGTAATGGGGCGACCCTTTATCTAGTTGCAGCAACTTATCCAAGGATTGATTACATCTCCCTAATGTGGTTGAGTTAACTACATTGGCAGGTAGGGCATTCCATGCCCTTACCACTCTCTGAGTAAAGAACCTGCCTCTGACATCTGTCTTAAATCTATCACCCCTGAACTTGTAGTTTTGCTCCCTTGTACAAGCTGAGTCATCATCCTAGGAAAAAGACTTTCACTGTCTACCCTATCTAATCCTCTGATCATTTTGGATGTCTCTATCAATTCCCCTCTTACCCTTCTTCTCTCCAATAAGAACAGACCCAATTTTCTCAGCCTTCCCTAATAAGAGCTCCCGCCAGACCAGGCAGCATCCTGGTAAATCTCCTCTGCACCTTTTCCAATGCTTTCACATCCTTCCTGTAATGGGGCGACCCTTTATCTAGTTGCAGCATAACATTGCAGGTCCGGAACTCAATCCCGCTACCAATGAAACCTAACACACCGTATGCCTTCTTAACAGCATTATCAACCTGGGTGGCAACGTTCAGGGATCTATGTACATGGACTCCAAGACTCGTCTGTACATCCACTCTACAAAGCATCTTTTCATTGACCCAGTACTCTACCTTCCTCTTACTCTTCCGAAAGTGAATTACTTCGCATTTAGCTGCATTGAACTCCATTTGCCACCTCTCAGCCCAATCCTGCAGTTTATCCAAATCCCCCTGCAACCTGTAGCATTCTTCCACACGGTCCACTATTCCACCAACTTTCGTGTCATCTGCAAATCTACTAACCCATCCGCATGTGTCTGTGTCTAAGTAATTTCTTCTTTTTTGGCAAATATATTTATTAGCAATTTTTTAACTTTACAAACATATAAAATTATTGAAAAAACAATCAATCCCAAATATCAGTATAATAAAAAGAAAACAAAATACAATATAACTACTATCTACTAACTACTAATCTTCTCTATAATAAAAAGTAAACCCTAACACTGTGCAAAGCAACACAAAGAAAAGCAAAAAAAACCCCACAAAATACAGAACAACTATGGTCGGCGCAAGGCTCCCAAACAAAGGAACGGGAACATTGTTTACATACACGTATTAACTCGGGAGATCCTCTCCAGGGCCCAGGGCTTGACAAATCTAATAATTCTGGTTAAACAAACGCCCTAGTTAAGATAACTAATAAATCTATATCCAAATAACCCAAGTAGGGCTGCCATGTCTTATAAAAATTTTCTGTTGTGTGGTGCACCATGTTTGTGAAAAAGTCCAAGGGAAAGTGCTCCATAATTCATTTCTGCCATCCCAGCAAGCCCGGCGGGTTCTCAGACACCCAATTCATCAGAATATTGTTCCGTGCACAGTATGCAAGAATATTAAATAGTTTCTTCCCATGCCCGTCTAAAGATGGTAAATTCGGTAGTCCTAAGAGTCTACTTTGACTTCAATCCTCAATACCCTCCCTATCCCGCCACTGCGCTCCAATAAACACAGAGCCTGTGGCATGTCCAGAAACAATGGGTAAGAGTACCTACACTTATTTTACATTTGGGGCACACTGAAGATGCCCCTTTTGAAAACTTCGCCAGATGGTCTGGTTCCAAATGAGCCCTGTGCAGAACTTTTAACCGGGTAGCGCATGTCCTGTTACAGATTGAGATCTTTCGAATATTCTCCCATATGTTCTCCCATGTTTCAGAAGAGATCTCCACTCCCAGCTCTTGCTCCTAGACCTCACATAACCGGTTAATATCCTGCCAGGCCCTGCCACCCAGCAGGCGATAGAGGGCACTAACCAAAAGGGAGCGGAGGAACAACCTCTCTGCATCGGGCTTACAGGGCTTAGTGAGAAGCGTAGTCTTCTTCTGGATGAAATCCCTAACCTGAAAAAAACGGAAAAGGTTTCTGCTGGGCAACCCGTATTTGTTGCTCAGTTGCTCAAAAGACATCATAACCTCCCTCTCAAACAAGTCTCCCAAACTAGAAACTCCTCTCGCTGCCCATAGTTTGAACCCTGATTCCATCATCCCTGGTCGGAACCCTGGAATGCCAACTTTAGGTGTAAGTGGCGAAGTCTTGGATAAACAACCCTCACTCTGACGCTTCGCTCTCCAAGCCTTGACTGTACTAATGCCAATGGGGTTCCGGCAGTAGTCCATAACTGTCCTCATCTTATCCATGAATAATAGATTAATAAGAGGGCAATTTGCCTGGGAGGCCTCGATATCCAGCCATATGAGTTTGGATCGTTACCTACCCAATCGCAGACAAAGGACAGCAGGGAACTCAATTGATAACTTATGAGGACTGGGGAATCAACTCCTCCCCTCCTTGAGGCAACTGCAATTTAGGACGTTTGATGAGGGGCGCCCACGATGCTAGACAAATGAACCAAACCACTCCATAAGCTTCTGCAGCGTTGACCTGGGAAACATTATAGGGCGCATACGCATGGGATAAAGCAAACGAGGATGAACATTCATCTTGATGAGAGATATTTGGCCCAGCCATGAAATTGGAAGAGCCTCCCATCTCTGGAGATCTCACCTAATATTGTCGAACAAGTGAGCAAATTTAGTCTGAAATAACAGATCAAACTTGGCGGTAATAAAAATGTGTAGGTATTGGAACCCTGCCCGTGATCACTTAAAAGGGAACTTATAGTCACCTTCAACTTCTGGCACATCCTTAAGGTTCCCCAAAGGCATAGCCTCCGATTTTGCAAATTTAATCTTATATCCTGAAATAGCCCCAAATGAATTGATACATTGTATCAAATCGGGTACGGAGGTGATCAGGTTTGATAAAAACAGAAGGACATCATCCGCATACAGTGTAATCTTGTGTGCCCTCGATCCCACTTCCAGAGCGGTTATGTGTACGTCCTGACGAATGGCCTCTGCCAGCGGCTCTATCACCAACATAAACAACAATGGTGAGAGGGAGCAGCCTTGCCGACTATCCCTACCAATCCTAAAATTCCCAGACTTCAAACCGTTGGTGATGACCGCGACCAGAGGGTGGCGATATAAAACCTCCACCCCCACCTTGCAAAGACTCCACTCAACCTGAACTGTTCAAAGACATAAAAAAGATACGGCCATTCCACACGGTCAAATGCTTTCTCTGCATCTAAGGAAATCACCAAACCCTGAATCGATCATTGCTGACAAACGTGGCCCACATTTTGCAATCTTCTAATATTATTAGAGAATCTACAGCCCCTTATAAAACCTGTCTGGTCCTCTTTAATAATATGGGCAACACCCTTTCCAATCTCAGCGCCAGGATCTTGGGCAGAATCTTGAAGTCTGAATTTAATAGAGAGATGGGCCTGTATGAGGGACAATCCTCAGGAACCTTTCCCTCCTTAAGAATTAAGGAAATATTAGCTTATCTCAAAGATGGTGGTAGGTGTTCATGCATATAGGAGTGATTGCACGTCTCCAACATCGGTCCTGACAGAATCCCTATAAACCCCTTATAAAACTCACCTGGAAGACCATCACCAGGCGCTTTCCCACTCTGGAGTTGCCTAGCTGCCTCCTGTATTTCCTGAACTGTCAAGGGGGGCATTAAGGAGCGAGGCCTGTTCCAAGGTTACCCCGGGAGGTCCAGGTTCTTAAAAAAAGGTCTCAATTTTAGCCCTCCTGTCTTCGCAACCTTCAGACCAATACAATTCAGAGTAAAAGCTCCGAAGAGCCTCATTAATCTTTTTAGCATCATATGCAACGACCCCGGCGATGTCTCTGATTGCAGTAATGGATTGGGGAGCACGCTTTTTCCTAGTCAGGTATGCTAAATACTTTCCTGGCCTATCCCCATATTCGAACAGCTACTATTTAGCAAAAGCAAGTTCTTTCTTTGCGTTTTGTGTCAGTATTGAATTCAAGTCAGCCTGAAGGACCGTGATCCCCTGTAGCTTAGTCACCAAAGCCCGCGCAAAATGTGCCGCCTCCTCGGCTTTCAACCGAGTCTCAAGTAGACGCTGCTGTTCCTCCTTCTGTCGTTTCCAGTTAGCCGAATAGGAAATAGCTAATCCCCAAGCAAAGGCCTTAGTAGTCTACAAGCCGTGCCTGATTTGATAGTCAAGAATTTCTGAAACTTCTTCAAACAGTATTCCACAAATTTGGAATCGTTAAGGAGAAAAGGGTGCAAACGCCAGTGCCGCAAACCTAGCCTTTCACTCTTGGCCTTAACTTCCAAATATACTGCCGCATGATCAGAGATAGCTATATTCCCAATTTTACAACTCATAATCGATTTCAAAAGGGCTGAGGGAGCCAGAAATAGGTCAATCCTCGTGTGACATTTATGTGGGTTTGAAAAAAAGGTAAAGTTACTGCCGGCAGGGTGAAGACATCTCCAAATATCCTCCATATCCAACTCCTCACATAAGTCAACCAACTGCTTGGCCTGCAAAAACATCGTTGGGGTCCACAAGGCATCCTGTCCACTGTCGGATCCAAAAGACAATTAAA
>NC_057753.1:1166889-1168216 GCF_004010195.1 Chiloscyllium plagiosum
GCACAGTATGCAAGAATATTAAATAGTTTCTTCCCATGCCCGTCTAAAGATAGTAAATTCGGTAGTCCTAAGAGGAGAGATATCAGGTCTACTTTGACTTCAATCCTCAATACCCTCCCTATCCCGCCACTGCGCTCCAATAAACACAGAGCCTGTGGCATGTCCAGAAACAATGGGTAAGAGTACCTACACTTATTTTACATTTGGGGCGTCTACTTTGACTTCAATCCTCAATACCCTCCCTATCCCGCCACTGCGCTCCAATAAACACAGAGCCTGTGGCATGTCCAGAAACAATGGGTAAGAGTACCTACACTTATTTTACATTTGGGGCACACTGAAGATGCCCCTTTTGAAAACTTCGCCAGATGGTCTGGTTCCAAATGAGCCCTGTGCAGAACTTTTAACCGGGTAGCGCATGTCCTGTTACAGATTGAGATCTTTCGAATATTCTCCCATATGTTCTCCCATGTTTCAGAAGAGATCTCCACTCCCAGCTCTTGCTCCCAGACCTCACATAATCGGTTAATATCCTGCCAGGCCCTGCCGCCCAGCAGGCGATAGAGGGCACTAACCGAAAGGGTGCTTGTGGAGCGGAGGAACAACCTCTCTGTATCGGGCTTACAGGGCTTCGTGAGAAGCGTAGTCTTCTTCTGGATGAAATCCCTAACCTGAAAAAACGGAAAAGGTTTCTGCTGGGCAACCCGTATTTGCTGCTCAGTTGCTCAAAAGACATCATAACCTCCCTCTCAAACAAGTCTCCCAAACTAGAAACTCCTCTCGCTGCCCATAGTTTGAACCCTGATTCCATTATCCCTGGTCGGAACCCTGGCATGCCAACTATAGGTGTAAATGGTGAAGTCTTGGATAAACAACCCTCACTCTGACGCATCGCCCTCCATGCCTTGACTGTACTAATGCCAATGGGGTTCCGGCAGTAGTCCATAACTGTCCTCATCTTATCCATGAACAATAGATTAATAAGAGGGCAATTTGCTTGGGAGGCCTCGATATCCAGCCATATTGAGTTTGGATCGTTACCTACCCAATCGCAGACAAAGGACAGCAGGGAACTCAATTGATAACTTATGAGGACTGGGGAATCAACTCCTCCCCTCCTTGAGGCAACTGCAATTTAAGACGTTTGATGAGGGGCGCCCACGATGCTAGACAAATGAACCAAACCACTCCATAAGCTTCTGCAGCGTTGACCTGGGAAACATTATAGGGCGCATACGCATGGGATAAAGCAAACGAGGATGAACATTCATCTTGATGAGAGATATTTGGCCCAGCGATGAAATTGGAAGAGCCTCCCATCTCTGGA
>NC_057753.1:1168712-1284615 GCF_004010195.1 Chiloscyllium plagiosum
CAACACCCTTTCCAATCTCAGCGCCAGGATCTTGGGCAGAATCTTGAAGTCTGAATTTAATAGAGAGATGGGCCTGTATGAGGGACAATCCTCAGGAACCTTCCCCTCCTTAAGAATTAAGGAAATATTAGCTTATCTCAAAGATGGTGGTAGGTGTTCATGCATATAGGAGTGATTGCACGTCTCCAACACTGGTCCTGACAGAATCCCTATAAACCCCTTATAAAACTCACCTGGAAGACCATCACCAGGCGCTTTCCCACTCTGGAGTTGCCTAGCTGCCGCCTGTATTTCCTGAACTGTCAAGGGGGGCATTAAGGAGCGAGGCCTGTTCCAAGGTTACCCCGGGAGGTCCAGGTTCTTAAAAAAAGGTCTCAATTTTAGCCCTCCTGTCTTCGCAACCTTCAGACCAATACAATTCAGAGTAAAAGCTCCGAAGAGCCTCATTAATCTTTTTAGCATCATATGCAACGACCCCGGCGATGTCTCTGATTGCAGTAATGGATTGGGGAGCACGCTTTTTCCTAGTCAGGTATGCTAAATACTTTCCTGGCCTATCCCCATATTCGAACAGCTACTATTTAGCAAAAGCAAGTTCTTTCTTTGCGTTTTGTGTCAGTATTGAATTCAAGTCAGCCTGAAGGACCGTGATCCCCTGTAGCTTAGTCACCAAAGCCCGCGCAAAATGTGCCGCCTCCTCGGCTTTCAACCGAGTCTCAAGTAGACGCTGCTGTTCCTCCTTCTGTCGTTTCCAGTTAGCCGAATAGGAAATAGCTAATCCCCAAGCAAAGGCCTTAGTAGTCTACAAGCCGTGCCTGATTTGATAGTCAAGAATTTCTGAAACTTCTTCAAACAGTATTCCACAAATTTGGAATCGTTAAGGAGAAAAGGGTGCAAACGCCAGTGCCGCAAACCTAGCCTTTCACTCTTGGCCTTAACCTCCAAATATACTGCCGCATGATCAGAGATAGCTATATTCCCAATTTTACAACTCATAATCGATTTCAAAAGGGCCGAGGGAGCCAGAAATAGGTCAATCCTCGTGTGACATTTATGTGGGTTTGAAAAAAAAGTTAAAGTTACTGCCGGCAGGGTGAAGACATCTCCAAATATCCTCCATATCCAACTCCTCACATAAGTCAACCAACTGCTTGGCCTGCGAAAAAATCGTTGGGGGTCCACAAGGCATCCTGTCCACTGTCGGATCCAAAAGACAATTAAATTCCCCCCCCCCATATTAACGTGCCGTATTCCAAAAGCACTCAACTTAGAGAAAGCACTAATCAAAAATTTGAGGGGATGTGCCATAGTTCAGTAGACGTTTAAAATGTCGTATTCCTCCCATGTATCAGGGCTTTAAGTATCACAAACCGTCCCTGCTCATCTTTCACCTGTTCTAATAATATGAATGGAAGATTTTTCTGAATAAGTCCTGCCTCTCCCCTACTTTTAGTAGTAAAGGATGAAAAGAATACCCGGTCATAACCCCCCTGTTGTAAACTCAGGTGTTCCTCATCATCAAGATGGGTTTCTGGCAACAAAGCGACATCAACCCTTTCCCTCTAAGGCTGGAAAGCACTTTTTTCCTTTTAATAGGCGAATGCCTTCTCTTAATGTTCCAGGTGTACCATTTAATAAGACACTTAGCCATATCAATGTTCCAGGTGTACCATTTAATAAGACACTTAGCCATATCCCCTTTCAGGCACCCTTGAACTCATCGGATGGAGAACCCTGCTTACAAAGCGCCAAACATAAATAAATAAAGACTCATAGAATCGAAGAACAATATATACAAAAACTGCTCCATCATAACTATAAACAACTATTGCTATAAAAAAAAACTACAAAGAAAACCAACTATCGAACCTTGAATGGAAGACTCTTCCCCCTGCCCATAGTGGGCACTCACCCTATCTATCCCCTCCTGCACAGCTCCTTCAAACATGGACTGTGCCCCAGCCTTCGGCCAGAAAAAAACAAGGAGATGATCCTTTAATCAAAAGACAAAGTCAGGATGAGCACTCCACCCACCCCTGGCTTCATGTCATCCCTAATTGTGACTAAAAGAGAAGCAGAACAAACCAAAAAAAAAGAGACAACAAAGAACCTCCACAAAATTTCCCATCAGAAAATCCAGTTATTAAAAAAAGGAACAACTTACTCGAAAATCTTTTCCCCTCTTTCCAAAAAGGAAATTAGTATGGAGAAAGAAAGGAATAAAAAAATGAAGGGAAAACATGGGGAAAAATAGAAAAGAGAACAAACATCAACACAACTTACTCGAAAATCTTTTCCCCTCTTTCCAAAAAGGAAATTATTATGGAGAAAGAAAGGAATTAAAAAATGAAGGAAAAACATGGGGAAAAATAGAAAAGAGAACAAACATCAACCATATTCTTCATGCCAATCCGTCTATTTTAAAGCGTCCACAAAGTTTTTAGCCTTATCCACTGAATCAAATGTATAAACTGAGTTCTTATGGCTGAAACGAAGTACTGCGGGGAATCTCATGGAGTACTGGATACCATGGTTCCTCAGCCTCTTTTTAACTTAATCGAAGGACTTCCTCATTCGGATTACAGCTGCTGAGAAATCCTGGGAAAAACATGATTTTTGACCCCTTGTACAGCAGCGCCTGCGGATCTTTTCCCAGGGATCTGGAAGCTTCTATGACTTTTTGCTTGAACTTGTATGAGGACTGGGACTGGGCGGGGATGCTGCACCCACCCTGACCTGTGCACTGTAACCCGATACGCCCTTTCAATCTGAAGCCTTCTGGACTCGATGTGAAGGCCCAAAACATTCGGCAGCCAGTTTTCAAAGAAGCTGACTGCCTGCTCATCTTCCTCACCTTCAGAGAGCCCGACAATTCGGAGATTTATCCTCCGACCTCGATTTTCGAGGTCGTCGATATGGTTTCGCAAGGCCCAAACCTCTCGCTCCAGCACCTGGATCCAACTGGATGAGGACTCAATCGCAGCTTCCGAGGCCTTAGTTCGACCCTCCACCTCCTCCAACCCCTCCCCGAGGCCCTTGATCTCCTATTCGTGCTTCTGCAGCATGGATGCAATAGGTAAGACCTGGGCACGAATCTCCCCACTGATTTCCTCAATCGCAGCTGCAACTTTCAAGATAAGTCTCTCCATCACCGCAGCCAATTCCCGTGAGTATGTCAGGTCCCTGGGGAGTTCAGGAGAGGCTGCTGCTGCTGCAGTCTCTGGTGTTGTAGGTGCTCCAGGGAGTGTCCTCCCTGCTGCTATTTGCTTGCTCCTTTTCCCTTTGGCATCTTTCCCACTCCCAAATATTAACAAATATGTGTTCTGTAAGATTTTAAACTAATATTTCCTCCATGTAAGTTGGCCAGGGATGGCAAAAAACACCGGGTCAGGCGGAGCTGTCCACAACAGTTCGACAGAATCGCCGCCAACTTGCCGAGTCGTCTAAGTCATTTCTAAAAGTGACAAACAGCAGTGGTCCCAAAACAGATCCCTGTGGTACACCACTAGTAACTGGGCACCAGGCTGAATATTTTCCATCAATTACCACTCGCTGCCTTCTTTCAAAAAGCCAGTTTCTAATCCAAACTGCTAAATCACCCTCAATCCCGTGCCTCTGCATTTTGTCCAACAGCCTAATATGTGGAACCTTATCAAAGGATTTACTGAAGTCCATGTACACCTCGTCAACTGCCCTACCCTCATCTACATGCTTGGTAATCTTTTCAAAAAACTCTATGACGTTTGTGAGACACGATCTGCTCTTGACGAAACCATGTTGACTATCTGAAATGAAATGGTTGTTTGCTAGATGATTATAAATCCTATCTCTTATAATTCTTTTTAAAATCTTTCCTACAACAGAAGTAAGGCTCACTGGTCGAAAATTACCTGGGTCGTCGCTACTGCCCTTCTTGAACAAGGACACAGCATTTTCAATCCTCCAGTCCTCTGATACTAAACGTGAAGAAAATGACTGCTGAAGTTTCAAAGCCAAAGGCTCCGTTATCTCATCCATAGCTTCCCAGAGAATCCTTGGATATATCTCATTCGGCCCAGGGAATGTTGACGGATTTTAACATTGCAATGACAATGAAAGAACATTGATTATATGATAAAAAAGCAGCAATGTTCAAAGCCAGTTTGCATATTAAATATATTGTTGGCTGCCCTTCTTTTCCACAGACTGAACAATTGAGCAGAAGTCCTTATTGATTGTGACAGTTCATTTAAATAAATCAGTCCAAATATAGACTTGTCTGCAAATCTGATTAAAGTATATTTAAAAGAAGATAAGTTCAAGCTTGTGCTACATTATAGGTCGAGACAGCACAAGGTCTTAATAGTGTCCTGAAAGTGCATCTGTCCCTTTTAAAGCAAATTTCATTTTGATATACCAGTATACAGCAAGTTACATGGTAATTCTGATCGATACCAAATTTGAAAGTTCGCATTATATTGGCAGAAAGGGTAAAATTCATATTTAAAGTATAAGTAAACCTATGTTGTTTTTTGTCCAGCATTTTTTGGCTTCTAGTCAATGGAGCATTTAAAAATGTTTTTACAAGAGCCCAAGAATTTTCCTTTTATTTTGATGCCCCTGAAAAACCTATGAGTAAATTCCCTGAATAATGCTTACTGATTGTTTGAAGAATTAAGTCAGTATTGGCGGTTTCACTCCCGGGCAGGTATGACAGTCTTCAGTTCCTGTTTCGTTTCTGCAATGATACTAGATCTTGAGATTGGAAGAATTTAAGTGGATGTTTCTCCATTTACATTTGTAACGAAAAATATGCAAAGTTGGATTTATGAACGTAAGGCTTTCTTGAAGATTCCCTGTTCTGAATCACTGATGTAATTGTCATCAACATTTAGCTTCGAACATCTCTTTTTTCTACAGAATAACGAGTAGAGGGAATCCTTGGTAATGCCACCTAATGGCCACAAGAATGTTTACTTCCTGGTGTAAATTTTGTTTTGGACTGTTCTGTAAAGTCATTTTGAAATTAGTTCCATGCATTTTTGCACTAATCGTAATACCTGCACCTGGTGTATTTGAGGAATTCGAGATTACTATTCTGGAATTCTATCTATGAGTTCAAGGGTGAGATAGGATAGACTTTTCTGTTACATTTCGTTTAAATGCCATGATCATTAACTAAGGCCGGGATCAGAAACTCTGCCACTCTAGCAATATCCTACCTGATCATATGAGCAGTCAGTGATTTAACGTCAATTATGTTTTGATTTATGCTATTCAATTGCTGCAGTTCGTTGGTTTGTTGCATTTACATAAAATTCTATTTAACACTAATGCATAAAGAAGTAGAATTTAACGTGCAATTTTACAGCAGAAGTTAAGCAAACAGTTCCATTGCTTAACTCAGGCTGTATCGGGATGCAAGGAGAAGTGCAGTCACTGGCAATCGTGCCACTAATCTATGGTCTTCACTAACGAAGGTACATGTACAAACCGGAAGTAAACTTCTGGATGAGCAATGTTGAGTTCAGCTACAGAAACAAATGCAGAATGAGAACTGAGTCAAAAATAGGGCAAGACTGATTATAATCATGCTGACCAGTCGAAAAGCATACAGTATAAATCGATCCTTGTCAAGAAACGCGAGGACATGTTTTCAGGTGAACTGTTTTTGACTCACAGTAAATTTTTATCTTAACATGATTTCATTTTCTTCATAAAAATTTACAGGAGCATTTGCACAAAGTGAATAACTTCATAATTCAGTTGCGTACACCATTTCCCCGGATTGATTCATTCTGAAAAGAAATCTCTGTGCAACAGCATTGAACAGAACAGTTTAAATCCAAATATAATTTACATTTATGTTCAATGTTTCCAGTCTTTATATGAAAATGAAAACTTTTGTTTTCAATGAAGATAGTTTAACATTAGCAGTACGTTAAGATATTTAAAGCAATCTCCTGGCTTTATGTCACTTTAAGCCTTCGTGATTTAAATAGTTGTCGATGATTTTTGATATATTTTGCTTTGAAGCAAGAGCAGACATTGCTTTAATTATCTTACGTTGCTTTTCTCCTCGATGATCATTGGCGAGCTATAAATTTGGCGCAGAAATGAGCAACACTAGGATGAGTGACAAGAACTGTTCGTTTTTTTATATTAGGCAATGTTGTCACTTGGAAAGGGTATGTTATTTTTCCATCTCGAATAGTCCTAAAACGTGTTAGTGACTTTTAATGTCGCTTTGAAATGGTGTCACAGACCATTCAGTTGCGTCAATGTCGAGAAAGTTGCCAACTGATTCCAGGCAGGCAAAGGGCACCAAATAAGACATATGAAATGACAAAGAAAACCCAGCCATGTCGAACCTGCATGTCCTAATCTCTTTTATCTGGGGATTAATGAGTTAAAAATTAGCCCGACATTGTCATATGCACAGAATCAATATCCCAACACCTCCATCACCAACTCTAAGTTATTAATTTCCAACTGCTAGGTATACCCAGCAGAGTTGGTGGCAGAGTGGAAATACAGTCGGGAGCCAGTTGCTCTTATGGTCTAAAACATTGACTCTGGATTTCATAAAGTCTACTAAGACCAGGTTAAAAAAATGTAAACCAACATCCTCAGTAGTCGAACCTGTGCTCACCGAAGTTGAACACTAACTGAAAGAAACACTGGAGATCGCAAGATCTATCAGCATGTGGTGAGGTAACCAACAACAAGGGAAAACATTTTTGATCTCATCCTCATAAATCTGTCTGCTGCAAATGCACCTGGTCATGTTGGTATCAGTAAGAGTGCCTGGTGCACAGTCATGCCATCATAACACAATCTATTGTCAAAGTGAGTATACCAGTATTGTGATACATATGACTATCACCGTGACATATAGGATGACTAAGAACAGATCCAGCAATTCAGACAAGAGATCGATGAAGCGCCATTGACCATCATTACCAGAGAACTTACTCCAACAAAAGTGCAGCCTTGTCATTCGGCAGAGCCAAACTGCGATAACCATCAAGTAAAGGGATAGACACTGATTCAATGTTGTGTGCACGAAGGAATGCTGGGAGAAGCAACGGGGATACTTGACTGGGTTCGATTTCAGCCTTCGGCGACTACCTGTGTGGAGTTTTCATGTTGTCTCCATGTCTGCATGGGTTCCCTCCCACAGACCAAACGTGTGCAGATTAAGGTGCTTGGCCAGGCCAAGATTTGCCCGTACAGGTGTGCAGGGTTGGTGGATTAGCCATGGTTAAAAACCCCATGACGGCTTATGGAATGGCGCTGCGGGTGGGGTGTGTTTCAGGAATGTAAAGGAGGCATTTCAAGGAATGTGACATTAAGAAGCCCTCACAAAACATGAGCCAATGGGAACTACGATTAAATATGAAAATCAAAAATACAAGAATTGAAGCACAAAATCTGATTCGATGTATTGAATGACTTAATTCTGCTCATATATCTGTTGGTCTTGCAGTCTTATGGCCTAATGACGTTTCAAATGCTTATGCTAGTATGCTTTAAAGATTTTTCACGTATAGACATTGTATTCTGGCCAACCACAACTTTTTGATGAAATTTTCTTTTCTGAAATCCCTCGTAAAAATCAATCCCTTAACCTGAAAGCTTTGCCTACTCGTTACTGACCCTTCAACTGAAGAAAAACACCTCTTCATATCCACTCTGTACATGGCCCTCATAGTCTTCGGAATCTCACGAAGGCTCCCCCAGCCTTTCTTCACATCTAAAATATCCCAATCAGGAAACATCCTGGCACGTGTCCTTTGCACCACTCCAATGAAGGTCCGAGCAAAAGCCGAAATTGTGGAAAATATCACCAGGTATAGTTCTGAAGAAAGGTCACTGGACTCGAAACGTTAATTATGATTTCTGTCCACAGATGCGGCCAGATCTGCTGAGATTCTTCAGAAAATCTGCCTTTGATTCATATTTCCAGCATTCACAGTTATTTCGTTGCTTTTTGTCGACTGCACGTTCATCTTTCTGATAATGTGGGGACCAGAACTGCAAGCAGTATTCTAGCTGTGCTCTAAACAACGTTTTACAGTTTCAGCATAATCTCCCCACTCTTAGAATGTATGCCACGATTCAAAGAGGCATGTATCCATCTTAACTTCACCTGCCACTTTCAGGGATCTATGGTCAACCAACCCAGTTCCCTCTGTTCCTTGGAGCTTTCTAAGGACATGCTATACATTGGTACTCCCTTGTCTTATTACTCCTCCCAATGTACTCCACCTCGCACTTCAAAGAGGAAGCATGATTTCTTATTAGTTAGGAAATAGTATTGGAGCAATTGATGAGATTAAAGTCCCCAAGGCCTAATGTTCTGCATCCCAGAGTACTTAAGGAAATGGCCCTAGACATGGTAGGTGATAATTTTCAAACATGCTGAAGAAACTGGGACCGTACCAATTGACTGGAGATTGATAATGTAACGCTACCCTTTACAAAAGGAGGGAGAGAGAAAGTGGTGAGTTATACATCAGTTACTCTGACAGTGGTGGTGGGGAAATGTTCGAGCTAATGATTATGGATGTCATAAGTGAGCATTTGGAAAGTGATAGCAGATTCGGTCGTAGTCAGCATGGATTCACTAAAGATAAACCATGTTTGATAAATCTTTTATATTTTTTTGAGGATGAAACTAATAGAGTGAACGGGGTGAATCAGTAGGCGTTGGTTAGGTGTGATCGAAGAAACATTCTGTATACACTAGAATATAAACATTTAGTACGTATACAGATACATGGACTACAGTGAGTAAGTTTGCAATGGTAGAATTCTTGAAAGAAAGATGTTGTAAACTGGGCCAAAGGTTGTTGAAGGCACTTCTGATGCCAGTAGAAAACAGAAATTGAATGTCATTATTGATAAGGAGAATTTGAGGACTGCAGATGCTGGAGATCAGAGTCATAAAGCGTGGTGTTGGAAAGGTATAGACAATCAGGCAGCATCCGAGGATCAGGAGAATCGAAATTTCGAGCATAAGTTCATCATCAGGAATAGTCCTGATGAAGAGCGTACGCACAAAACGTCGGCTCTCCTGCTCCTCCTCATTACTGATAAGACACATCTTGTACACATCGAAATAAATATTTTTTTTTGACAGGGATAAAGGAACCCACTCTACTGCAAATTGTTCTGTCGGTCTCTAAATAATGAACGCGAAAGATGAGGCGGAAACATATAGCAAAATCAGGAAGATGCGCTAAAAATGTAGCTTATTCAGACTTGGGTAAATTTGTTGTCCAGTATTGGATGGCATAGAGTTACACAACTGGATAAAGAGGGAAATGAATACTGAACTCCTTCAGGGAATCTTCGATAATTATGGTATTTTTTAATCAATGAGAAGGGACACGGCTGGTAAAGGGGTTGGTCAAACTATAATAAGTCACATCATATTACAATTGAGTAGGAGTCATTATTCGAATTTAGAGATTCTAATGTCATTGCAGAAGAGAAAGAAACAATTTATACCGTGATGTCTCAGTTAAAAGAGGATTTTTTTTTCAATGCAGAGGAAAGGATTTAAGCAGAGCTTTGAAAAAAAATCCATAGTGGCATTAAATAGAGGTGACGAGGCTTTGGGTTACTTTTATTAAAGAGATGCTTCAGATAGTTATGGCACATTGCAGCAGCAGTGGAAATTAAGAAAGCTGAAAACAGATAATAAGGAGAATAATAAGGGAAACAATCATGGTGAGAAACAAAAAAAGTCAAAAAAAGTCCAACACCACGCTTTATGACTCTGATCTCCAGCATCTGCAGTATATCAAATCAATTATTGCAGGAAGAATGGATCAAAATGAATGTAGGTAGAATATCAGTCAACATAATAGATAACATAAAATAAAACACTAATGTTCTATTGGCATATAACGTCTACTGCGTTGAGTATAATCAGATTCTGAAAAGAATGCAGATCTTTCCAGATGCACATTTGTACATTGTACAAATATTTACAAAGGAAGATGATGCCATAACAACGTGTAGGAAATATAAACAGTACAGGAAATGGATTGTGGTATAATTGAAAGAGTCGAGGAACTGGGAATTAGACAAAGTACAAGAATGCAACAATCTGCCAAAAGTACAAATCAAAGAGAATATCATCAATCCTCACAACAAAATGGTTAGTAATTAAATGTCTGCAGTGGAAAATTATTCAAAACCAATAACCTGAGAAATTAAAATAAAAGGATAACAGAGTTGTTTTGAATTCACATTGCAATTCAGATTTGTAAAAAAAAAAACACAGACAATGTTTGAGCAACTATTCATAGAAATCATAGATAACCTACAGTACAGAAACATTTGACCAAAGAAGTCCACATCGACCCTCCGAAGATTACCTCACCCAGACACATTCCCCCATTGCTCTGGATTTACCACTTATTAATGCGCCTACCCGAAACAACCCTGAACACTATGGGAAATTTAGTTTTGTCAGTTCACCTAAACGGCACATCTTTGGAATGTGGGAGTAAACCAGAGCATCCACACAGTCACCAGGAGAATGCACAATCTCCCCACAGACAGTCGCCCGAGGCTGGAATCTAACCTGGGCCCCGGCGCTGTGAGGGAACAGTGCTTGGCATTGAGCCAACGTGTCACCCGATTTATTTTTGATAAAGGAATAGATAAGGCAAGTTAAGGGAGTGGACGCATGTTCTCAGAATTCATTTTACTAAATTGTTTTCTTAACACGGAAGGATGTCTTTACAACAAACACAATACAGATTCATGGAATAGGAGAAGCCATTCTCCTGGAGAAAAATGCCCTTATCAGGAAATGAATGACAAGACATGTTCAGTTTGCAGAATGGTAGATTGTTTTTCTCCTTTAGGTCTGTATAAAAGACAAATCAGTCAGCAGTAAATCAAAGCTCTGAAAAGGGAGACATGTTCAAAAGCATTTTAATAAGAACTCAGGAGGTCAAATGCAATAATGCAAAATTTCCAATAATGTCAAAGATTTGTTGTAAATGTTAAGGAGTCTGATCTTTGGGCAGGGTATTTGACTGTTGACATGAGTGAACTACAGACAAAACTCTACCAGAAACAAAAGGGGATTTCCTGCAAAAGGTCAGCAGGACTGGCAGCATTTGTAGAGAGAAGCAAGAGTTGATGTTTTGAATCGATTGTCCCTTCCTCAGAACTTCCTGAGAAATACCAGCCCGTGCTTGTAAATCTTATAACACTTCATAAAAAAGCCTTATATTTCAAAAGTGTCTTTCAATATATGTGGATTATTTTGACCTAATTTTCAGGGACACGTTCCCCACAACAAAGAATGATATCTTATATCTTTCATTTTGTTGGTTATCCAGGAGCTTGACAAAAACAGAGCTGCCCGTTATTCTCTCGAGAGTAATGCACTGGCCAATCAAGTTGAATTACTAAGTAAGCATCTCTGTCACACCCACGCGTGTATCATTGTTGTGCTCAGTCCTTGCACGAAGCTATTTATTATATAGGCTTAACAAACACAGGAGAATAAGATGCGCAATTTTATATGTTTGTGTTCAGATTGTAATATTGTGTGTAATGCTGCGCAGTATATTTCCATTCGCCTTGAACCTTTATGCTGTACGTTAGCACAAATGACAACAGTCTTTAAATACTTTAATTTTGGTAAAAGGATTCAATAACCTTTGTGTATTCTATTAAAATTAGATGAAATTGTAGTGATCTTATAAAAAAATTTAGATTGATGATGTTTTGAATACAGCGGATTTGATTAACTAATTTATCTTATTTGTAGGAAACATTAAGAAGCTATCAACATCTTAAATTTATGTAGTGGCCATTCTGAGTCAAATTGGAAACGACATTACTACACGTTATGCCATTAAAATCTGGAATACTGCCTGAATAGTCAATGGTTTAAGGGAAGTTAAGCTTTTCCTATTGATATATGTTGGGTAAAGTTCTGAAGATGCATATAATTCAGGTTAGTTAAAGTATTAGCAAGTTAGTACTTGCAATCTAGTTGAAAAGAAGAATGGTCTATGGAATCTTAAATGCTTTCTCCTATTCTCCTTTGTAATAGCAAACACGAATCTTCAGTTGAATTGAAATGCTGAGAGAACAAGTGATTATAATTTACACAAAAGTACCAAGACAACAAAGCATCAACTAACTTATGATTATAATACAATGTGTATCTTTCTGCCGGAAATCCATTCAATTTGGTTGATTTCCTTTTTTAAAGAAAGCGCGTGGCTGTAAATTATCTACTGCATAGCTGAATAATTCCAAATGCATTTCATTTGCATCATATTTTAATCGAATTGAAATCGCCAATTTGAATGCTATGAATGCGGGTAGAAATTAAACATGTTTAGTCAATAGTTATTGTGAAGTATTAACGGAAATCTTATTTTTTAGGTTGATATTATTCTCTGTATCTTAATGTTTCTTTTCAAGAGCTTTCGCACCATTTGTTGTTCTCAGGGACTGCATGAAATGAAATGTTGTTGCAAATTGGTAGGACGTTGTGAGCAGCCAGCGTGAGGCCAGCCTGAAAACTGGAGAAAAGGAAGCCACGGATTACATTAATAATGAAATATTAATGACGCCAAAAAGTCTTTAGACTGCCTGCCTTATTTGTCAGCTTAAGTGATGCCAAAGAAATTGATAATATGTGTCATGGACTAGATCAAACACACTCAAAAGATGTTTTAAAAGTTTAGGCGAGACCCAAACTATTTCTTGTTTTAAAGACGAATGTAAAGTGCCTTTGTTGCTTTCCAACTGATCAAACTACTCGAAGTTAAGCAAAACACAATTTATTTAAACACCGTAGTTAAACGAGAGTCATAGTGCGCTACCAAACTGGTCCCTGCCAACCAAGATGTCCATCCAAGCTAACCCCATTTCCCTGAAGGTGTCCCGTTTCCTTCTAAACCTTCGTTATCCATGAATTTGTAGAAATGCCTTTTAAATGTTGTTAATTTACCCACCTCAACTACTTCCACTGGAAACTCATTCCACATGCGTACCACCCTCGTATCAAAACGCTGCCCCTCAAGTTCCCTTTTATTCTTTCCCCTCTAAGCTTAAGCAGATGCCCTCTAGTCGTCCATTCCTTAACCTTGGGAAAAAAGAAGACTGTTTGTATTCACCTATGCATGCCCCTCATGATCGTATACACTTGTATAAGATCCCCTCAGTCTCATACTCTCTGAAGAAAAAAGTCCAACCTCTCCAGATAACTCAGACCCTTGAGTCCTGGCAACAGCCTTGTAAATTCCTTCTGCACTCTTTCCCTTTTAATAATATCTTTCCTACAGCAAGACGGCCAAAGTTTGGACACAATACTCCAAGTGCGGCCTCACCAAAGATGTGTACAACTGCAACATACCTTCCCAACTTCTATAGTCAGTGCTCTGACAGATGAAGACCAGTGTGCTAAAAGCCTTCTTCATCGCCCTGTCTACTTGTGACTCCACTTGCAAAGAACTGTGCTCCTGAACTCCAAGGTTCCACTTCATACCATAAGGCCCTAACATTCACCATGAAACTCCTACCTTGATTTGACTTTCCAGAATGCAAATATGGAAAGCGAAATTTAGAATACCTGAACAGATTGGAAGCTTAAAAGAATAATAGATGTAGTTACTATTCCTACTTAACTGTTCCAATATATTAACATCCCATAAGCACACGCCTTTGCAAAATGGAAAATTCAGACACGGAATCTCACTTACAGTTCTCCAATCAAGGCGGAAAAGAAACTTCAAGAGGAGATTCATAAATAACAACCAAGAGACATTCACTGAATCTTCCAGCTCTTTTGATACCCCAATATCTTCGGGTGTTACTGGGAAGAAAGCTAGCCCAAGGATCTGGACCTGTGAGAGCTGGTCACACCTATTCAGACTGCCAAAGAATAACCAAAGGCCTTCCAAGCTGTCTACTGAAGAGGTCTTCAGCAACCACTTTTGTATTTCTGCCTTACCATCTCTCTTCAAAACGATAAATGGACAAAATAACCTCTTAAAGTGATTGCATCATCATACCTCCTCCTTCAGAAAAACAGAATCATCAATATACAAAGATGATTTCATTTATAAAACCGTTAATCTTGCTCTATGCCATAATAACATAAATATACATGAACTCAAAGCATGCAAACATTCACCCCTACACTCTATTTCAGTCTGTTTACTCTCACCATCACATCATCAAAGCCGCAGGAACACATCGGCAATTGCATTTTCTCATTCTGCCATGTGTATAAGTTTTAAATTGAATACCTGCAGTATTAAACTCAATCTAAACAGTCTGGAAGGTTTGTTCTTAAATTTCTCCAAAAACTTTAATGAGTTAAGATCAGCATATACATTTGTCTCAGATACATTGCTGGCAATATAAATGTGGAAATGTTGTAACGCTAAAGGCAAGCTGAAGGTTTTCTTCTCAATCGTGGAAGATGTCTATCGATAAGTATTCAACTTTGTGGAAAAATATCCAATAGGTCTTTCCATCCTCTCGCCATCTTCTTGTCAGAATACAGCACGGACACCCATCATTCACATCGAGAGCCAGCTTGAATGGTTTTACGTAATTTGGTGTGGCTGAGACTGGGTCAGTGGTTAACACAGCTTTCAGGCTGTGAAATGCCTTCTCAAAGTCTGCCGTCCAGTGCAAATTTCTGCACTTCTTCAGTAAGTCAATCAATGGAACAACCACACTACTAATTTTGGTATGAATTTTCAATGAACCACATTCAATCCCAGGAATTTTAGTACTGCCCTCTTCATTGATAGTATGGGAAACTCCCCAATAATCTTTTATTTTCCACATTCCATGCGGCCGACTGTCCATGTACAACAACATGGCCCAAGGAAATGACATAGTCGTTTGTGAAGACAAGCTAAGTTTGGTTTGTCATTAAGCCTGCCTCCTGAAGTCAACCGAAAATTGCTGATAGATGCTGAAAATACTACTTTCATGTGCGATTAAAAGTCACCCTGTCGTCGATGTACTCCATATAATTGAGTAAACCACAAGTGACCCGTCTTGATTAGCCTTTGAAATGTGATTGACGCACTTAAATACCAGTTTGACAGGGGAAATTCGATGTCAGGAAAGCCGAAATTCTATTCATTCTTTCGAATAAAAGTACCTGTCAGCATCATCCTAGTAAATCCAACTTAAAAATAATATATGTTGCTCGTCCCACCTTCTCAAAACTGTCTTTCAAACGCGGAATAGGATATTGATCAGACTTTGTAACTGCATTGACTTTACTATCGTCCAAAATCTTTGGAGGCCATCGGATTTTGCCACCATTTCTATTGGTGATCTCCATTCGCTGCAACTCACTTCGCTTATGTGTCTTTGAGCATGAGTTCAAACATTTTTGAACCTGTGCCACCTTTAGATGATAAAGTATATAATGATGTTCCTTAATTGGAACATCATTTCCGAAAATTAGATCATACATAGTACTTTCCAGCTTATTCCTACGTATCTCCTGTTCTGATATATTAACTCTTTTAGGTCCTGTCAACTTTTCTCTGGGAGGTAACTCAATAAATTATTCCAAAGTTGAAACCTTCATGAGCTATCAGCACCACATCCTTTTTAAAGCCATCCGGTAATACAGCTTGGTGAACTTGTGCCCGTTTCTCATCAGCCTGAAGATATGATAATCTCCATTTACTCATAACGACGTCATTTTTAGGATAGCAACATTTCTGGGATACACTCAGACACTCCATCTTTATATGTTTTTTGATGGAACTGCTTCAGTTTTTCATTTTTCTATTACAAGTCAGTTATTTTTCCTGAACTAAAAATATCCATTTTGTCCTCCAACTATTCTCGCTTTTTCCTCAACCATTCGATAGATATGGTTTCTGATAATTGTACTTGCACTTCCTTATCATTATTCTTTGATTTCGCTCCTGCTCAACAAACAGCTTTGTGCCCTTGTTATAAAATGGTCAGAAAAAATCCCAGGATATACTTTCTGTCAAATCTCAGTTGCCGGATTTTCAATTGGCTTTTCCACCACAATAGGCAGCAGTCTCACCTGTGATTCAGCAATATCAACACCAAAGATAAATTGTGCTCCTAGACCCGAGAATTCTTACAGCAATTCTTTCTTCACATTTCACCGGATGCTCCAACCTTATTATATATTGGAGCAATTCTCGTCTCACTTTGAATTTCACACATTACCACTTTTTCTATGTAAGTCTTTCTGAATTACATATCTCGATCATCTCTCAATATCAAAGATTGATGTTCTCCCGTATCTCTTTAAAGTTCAATTTCTTTCGCTGCTCAACCTGGCTTATGGATGTAAGCCTCACCCTTGCAATTAACTGTTTTGAGAAGACCTCGCATTTTCTTCTCAATCTATCCCAGACATGTTTTACATTCTGGTTAAGCTTTTTAGCTTCAGCTGTGGTTCCCTTCACCACTTCAAAAATAAAATCCCTGGGTTATCCAATTTCCCCACATTCGTCCTCCAAGTGCTTTTTCTAAACCATCAAAACTGTGACTTCACGTGCCTTACTTTATTGCAATAATAACACCTGAGTTACATTAACTTCTCTTTTCCCCACACGGGCTTCCATTTTACCCTGTGATAACTTATCTTTATTACCTTCAAAGAAATGTCCTGATACCTTACCAAGTGAGGGTTTCCCTTTTCTGCTTCTCATAGATTGAAATTGATGTCAGAGTCAAACTTTGATTTATAAGCCAACTTATAATCATTTGCAATTTCAGCTGTGAATGTTGCAAAATTAACATTGTGCTCCTCCACATGAGTTATTACTGCTTCAGGAAGTGCATTTTTGAACTCCTCAAAGTTAATCAACACCTCAAAGATAATCTAAAAGCGTTAAACTTTGTGAACTATTATCAATGCCCCGATGCACCTATCTACATTTTTGTTTGATTCTTTCGAGCACAATGTCCATTAGATCAGGACCCATACTTAGATTCCTGAAACTTTATCTGTAGACTTCTGGCTCTAGCCAATATGCACTGAAGGCTGATTTCTTCACATCTTCATTGTCTCCAGATACATCCTCTGGCAGTGATGCAAATACCTCACTAGCTCTACCTCTCAATGTTGTTTAGTTCAACAAAACTCACATGATGACTGACCACTTCATTTGTTCAATCAATTTACTAAATGAAATGAAAAAAAAATCTACGTACTGCTCTTCGAATTCAGGCAATTCTTGTGCATGTTTAAACCCCACCAGGCAAAAGTGTGGACTGCAGATGCTGGAGAGCAGAGTCGAGAGTGTGTTGCTGGGAAAGCACAGCAGGTCAGGCAGCATCTGAAGAGCAGGTTCCAGGCATAAGCCCATCTTCAGGAATGAGGCTTGTGGGCCTTGTGCTGAGAGATAAAAGGGAGTGGGGTGGGGTTGGAGGGAAGGTAGCTGAGAAACAGATAGGAATTCCTAGAGGCATGGCATTCATCCACAAACTCCATCAACAAACACATCGACCTGGACCCAATATACCAACCACTGCAGCGGACAGCTGAAACTGACAACCGGAAGCGGCAGGGACAGACCACTATAAACACCGGAGGAAACATCAAAGAAGCGCTTCGCAGGAGGCTCCCAAGCACTGATGCTGTCGCCTAGCCAAGGGACGAAACGTTTGCAACAAAGACTTCCAGCTCGGCGAACAGAACCACACCAGGGATAATGTGGGGGAGGGAAATGAGGAAGCTGTTGAAATCCACACTTATCCAGTGTATTTGCAGTGTCCAAAGGCGAAATATGAGGCGCTCTTCCTCCTGGCGTCGGGTGGTAATGGTTTGGTGGTGGAGGAGGCCCAGAATCCGCATGTTCTTGACGGACTGAGGGAGGAAATGAAGTGTTCAGCCATGGGGTGTTAGAGTTGGTGGGTGCGGGTGTCCCAGAGATGTTCTCTGAAACGACCCACAATAAGGCAACCTGTCTCCCCGATGTAGAGGAAACCACATCGGGTGCAATAGATGCAGTAGAAGACATTGGTTGAGGTACATATTGACACATGCGTCTGATTGCAGTAATATCTTTTGGTGATATCGTATCGATTGTTTCAATTACATTTCAAAAAAAGTAAAGCATATTACCTGGGATCACAGTATCTTAGTGATGGTCAATTTTATTGACCCGGCCCTTGGTGTGTCAGGAATTACACTCTACAGAATTTCAACCCTCAGCCTTGTCTCAACAATAAATGCAAATGCACTCATAAAATGTTTAACAATTAATTCAACACGATCCATAATATCCACTATCAAGGTTTGAAGATGAGATAATTATTTGGAATAATTGATTCATTCATTTCTGAATGGATGCTTCCATTTCAATACCGCCTGATATAATGATATATTTCTTCATAAAGAATGAAGAACGGAAGAAAGGAAACCGTTGGCTTTTAAAATCCATGACACCAATTCAATCGTTTTCGTTTCATCTTCTATGTTCTTGGATGATTTCCGAACCACATTGCTCGACTATGTGGAAGTGCAAGGTAGTTGGATGCATGGATTACCAGTGATTGCCAATTCCCCTCAATCCACTGACAAACCTGACGTCCAAGTATACAGCTTTTCATGGTCCCCTAAACACATAGATTTACTGTACACAAAAATCTGACCATTATCATATATCACGAGGTAAGTGGAGTTGGGCAGTAAAAACTGTTGCCCACCTCGAAGGAATGAATTTGGACGCACTCTGGTAGTTATTATGGTCAATAAGCATCGAAAGTAAATTAACGGGACTCTGAACACATGGTGTTTGATTAAAATTAATTTATTTGAATTTAGTTGCTCAAGGAACATCATTTCTGCAGCGAATACAAGTATGCCATTGGCGCACTCATTAGAATGAACTGAATTAAACTGCATTCGGATAATACAGGCAAAACATAAATGGATGACATGAAACAGATAAGAATAATTACATTTGGCACCTCCGTGTTTTCTGAGAATAAAGGCAATAACGAAATAAGAATGCAACACTAAAAATGAAGATAAAGAGATGTTTAAAGGCTGTCGATGACAGTATTATATTTCTACAAGTTGGGGAACAGAGAGCAAGTTTTTACTGGTTTGGACATTTCATTGTCTGGGTAAATCACAGGAGTTACAGTCTTGCCAATAACGTTAATTGAACGACTCAGAAATAGACATGGAAATAGAGCGAGGGTACTGAGCAAACAGGTGCTTTGTAATGTCAAAGATGGCACAAGTGGTTGAATAGTCCATTCATGTAAAAAGGAAATACCTGACCCATTCAAAATCAAAATTATTGTCTCGGAAGATTGCAGTTAAATAAGCAAAAGAAAAAATTATAATTTAAATGTTGGCTGTGATGTCATACAGTATCTGGTGTAGGTTTGCCTTTGATAATAGAGATACAATGAACGATTTTATAATATGTTGAAAAACGTTCATCATATAACTTGCTTTGGTGCAACCATGACCTCACAACAAGATTCGGAGGAATTCATAACCATGGTTTGAAACAAGAAATATTATTTGAAACACTTTTTCACATATAAGTTTGGTTACTTGGAGCAATAGCAGTATACAGTTTCCATTGCATTTCTCTAAGAACGTCAAATCCTGAGATTGTGTCAAGATGGAATCAAAATGATTGTTAATCATATATCGTCATAGAGTCATGCAACATGGAAACATACCTATTAGGTCGAACCAGCCTATGCTGGTCATTGCCTCAAACTAACCTATTAACACCTGTATGCGCTTGGACCCTATCCCTACAACTTTTAAGTAAATTCATGTACATATCCGAATATCTTTTAAACGTTGTAACTGTACCCACATCTAGACTTCCTCTAGAATTCAATTCCACACGCGAGCAACTCTCTGTTTAGAAAACTTGCTCTCAAGCCTTTATTAATCTCTCGCCTCTCATCTTAATGAATATTACACCTAGCCATCTAATACCCCATCCTAGGGAACAGACACCTGCCATTCACATGATCTATACCAATCATAATTTTGTAAAACTCTATAAAGTCACCCCTCAAACTCTTACAGTCCAGTAGACAAACAAATCCCAAAGCACAGAGATTAAGAGCAGGGAGATTATGCTGATATCGTATAAAATGTTGCCTGGGCCACAGCCGCAGCACTGTGTGGAGTTATGAAATTCACGTTACAGGAGGCATGTTCAGTGTTCTTTGGGTTCTGCGTATAGCACTATTCTCAAACATTTCCTTTGTTAGGTCTAACAAACATAGCTATTAATCACGTTCAGCAATAATCATCTCCATGTTCAGCAAATGAAAGTCCTGAACAGAAGAAATCATGTGCTCACGCAATAAGGTTATGAATAACAACAGCGACAAAATGAATGTTTATAGGTTTAGAATTGTTTCCAAACATTTCCATTGCAATTATTTGGATAATGCATAGCACTTTTCTTTCTATAGTAGTTACTGGACCTCCTACGAAATAAATGGGCTGTTATCTTTCCAATGTTATTGGGAATCAGTTGTATCTCTGGCCTCAAGTCCACTAGATCTGGTGGGAAATTTTTAATGTTTACTAATCTCAAAGACACCGTGAACATATCTCCAGAAAGTGAGTGACATAAGATGTGCTTACACTTTTTCAAGATATTGCTGACAGTCCACAACTTTAAAAAATTGTCTTCAGTTTATTTTAATTGATGAAGTGTGATTTCCTCAGTTTGTAGAACTTATGTGGAATTTCATTAAAATCAAGATGTAACAAAGAAAAAGCGAATGCAAGCGCTAAAGTTTGAAAACGTCCAAATAGTTTTCATAGCTTAGTTGTGACGACAGAGAAACACAAGCTGAAGTGATGGCATGGAGCAGCCGAGACGGTTGAGACGGAAAGTTAATTCAACCCCATTTGCGATCAGCATCTGACGGAGTTTCATTCACAATTTGCGACAAAACAAGAAGTAACTGCCTTCAGTAGTTTTTGTCAGTTAACCTGCATGGAGAAAACCCAACAATTACCAAAATAAGATGGAGAAAAACATCGCATATGCTAAATGACAACCGCAAAAACGTTTCTTATAGTTACGAAATCCGGAGATCTGATCTATGCTCTGGAAATGACTGACAACAGCCCATGCTGGGTTAAGTTCCCACTGGTTAGGTATTTCTTCAAACATGCAAAGTAAAATGAATCATTTGGATTTGGCAGAAAGATGAATGGACCCTTGAATCAAGTTTTACGAAAATATTATGTTAAAAATTGCAATATGTAATGTTCATGATGCACAGAACCTCTCTGGTAAGTTAACAGGCTAAGGGAGTAGAAATAAAATAAAAGTAGATGAAGACAAGAATGAGCAAATGTAAAGTCGTTTACAGTTGATGAAAACAGATCAGATTTGACTTCTAAACGTCCAGCAAAGTATAAATTATCTGTGTTAAATGAATTGAACTAATTTTCACTCTGCATCGTCATCCTGCAATTGAACTGTCAGTTAAAATTGCTTCAGTGAAAACTTTGGTTTCAATTGACAGAGTGATTGCTGGTTTCAGCGGTGGCCGTGGATAGCATGCTTCACTGGTTAATTTAAGCAAAGAAATTCAGCAGCATACTCGGCACCATATAACGCAGTCATGTTAATGCAGACGTTACTCTACGAAACGTTAGGCCCAGCAATGTATAAAATATGCAATAAAGTCGTTACATATCAAATTTCCAAAGTTAGAGCTGGAAATACTCGCAGAACCTATTTTAAATATTCTACGAAAGCTGACAGAATGAACTGAAGACTACTTATGGCTATGTGAGACGACTTAACACAAAGGAGATTGAAATTAATATTACAATAAGGCTCTTCTATGCTCCTTGATCATTTGAACAAAAAAATCTGTGAAGCATCTGCTCCACTGTATTCAAAATCTGGTTTTGATCTATTTGCCGAGAGTACAGCTGGAATGCAGGAATGTCTTATTCCTCAGACAAAACATTTACATCACCCAAAGAAACAAATGAACGGTATATGCTGTAAGTCAGATGCAATCAACAGAAATGCCTGGAAAAACTCAGCAGTTCTGGCAGCATATGTGGAGAGAAAGCAGACTTAACGTTTTCAATGCAGTGACCCTTCCTCAGAACTTCTGATTTTGTTTGTTCTTGACGACTGGCATATTGGTTTCTGATTCATAACTGAGCGTGAATACAAATAGGGAGACATTCTGTAATAGTTGCTCGAATCTCCTAATTTTGTGTTTGTTTGAGAGACCACACAGCTAGAAAGACATTTTGGTTTGTAAATTGTGCATCACGCAGAAACACCTGAATGATGCTGTGCCTGAAAGGCTGAAATGTATGAAATCTGTGCGCAGTGATGACGCTAAAGTTCTACCAAAGATGAATTAGTCAGCGTGGCTTAAATTAGTTGGTCGAGAAATGCAGCGAAATAGATAACCGATGAGTTGCAGGAAACTGATATTTTTAGATGGTATCTTCATCTTCAATATCTGATGATAATGATGACGATGATCGCAGATTATAAGGGAAAGCATAATTAGCGCTAACCCATCAGGAAGCAATGTGGTGAAGAATTTCCTCATGTAATGAAATTGTAGTCATTGCACTCACCTTCTCAAAATTTTGTGGATATTGTGGGCCAATTTATTTTATATTGTATTCTGGCAAATGTACAACCCTGGCAAAATTGACATGGATATATTGTTCCTCAGATGAGATGATTATTGGATAGCCATTTTCTATCCCAATGATGAAAGTGATTAGTGTCTCTAAATTATCTTCTTCTAAGTGATGTGTGTTGTAAATTCACAAGGAGCTCTTATAATCCACTTTACTTGTTTTGTGCAGGTGTAAAACTATTGAAATCGTATTTAAGATTCTTTGAAACAATTTCCTCCTACCAATTGAGTTTTATGGTTTCATGATTTCTCTTTGCTTTCTTCTGCTTAAAATAACGCTCAAGCACATTTATCAAACTAAGCGTGGGTTTCCTATGGGTGCGCCATTTTCTTCCCACAACTCAAAGATGTGCAGGTCAGGTTAATTGGCCATGCGAAATTGTCCATAGTGTTAGGTGCGTTAGTCAGGGGTAGTTAAAGGGTAGGAGAATGGGTCTGAGTGGATTTCTCTTTGGAGGGTCAGTGTGGACTTGTTAGGCCAAATGGCATGTTTCCATACTGTGGGGAATCTAATCTTGCATTCACTGCGCCAAAGTTTTTAACATTCGCCACTCAGGTAGAAAATATGTATTCTTAGTTATTAATCATTTTTACTGAAACTAACTGTCCTCTTTCACTATGGTGCAGTGCCCTATTTGCATCTTTTTCACGGAATCTGCAATTTATGACCACGTTTACATCTATGTTAATGATAAATTCGCTCCGTAAGTTCACTGAGTTATAGACTGAGGTTTTGTCCAATTGTTCTTTCTTCAATGTTATGTTCATCATTTTGCATGTTTGCCATAAAGCAACCAATCAGAAGTGGACCAGTCAATTCATTGAGTTGTACTGCACCAGAGGTTATGCAGACCTAATAATCGTCAAATCCAAGGTGTTAACCTTGGAAGGAATAGCAAGACAACGGATAACCCAATGAATGACAGGATGCCAGAAAGCTGAGAACACTAGAAGAGCTGTTGGGGTGCTTATCTGCAGATCCCTGAAGGTGGCAGAAGAGTTTAATACATTAATAAGGCACTCTGGACACTTTCCTTTATCAGGATAGATTTAACAGATTGTAAGAGTAGGGCGGTAATGCAAGAGCTATAGAAATCTTTGGTTAGGCCACAGCTAGAGTACTGTGTGCAGTTCTGAAAGCCACACTATAGGAAGGATATGGTTGCACTGCAGGGACTACTGAGAAGCTTTGCCAGAGCTGAAGCATTCTAGATATGAATAGAGGCTGTATGGTCCTTGGTTGTTTTCTTTATGACAGAGAAAAAAAATTAGGAGACCTGATTACAGTGCATTTGAATATGAGCGGCATGGATAGAGTAGATAGGAAGCTTCTGTTTCCCTTAATGAAGTGTCCATACCGAAATAACGCCATAATTGGAAAATGAGGTACATGCAGGTTGAAGTGAATTTGAGGAAATGTGTGTTCAGCCAGGCGATGGTGAGAATGCACTGCCTTGAAGTGAAGTTGAAGCGTGAATCTTAATATGTAAGTGAATGAGCACTTCAAGTATCAAAGCATTCATCTCAAATGCTGGAAAGTGGGGTTATACTATATAGTTCGGCGCAGAGTCGATAGGTTGAAGTTTCTCTTCCGTGCTTAATGATTTTATGACTCTTCCTCCAGGGCAAACCATCTTTCTGGATCTACCCTACCAGGTCCTGTACGATTCTTGTATATTAGAGATAAGTTGACCTCTTATTCTTAGGTGTAAACGTGCGCATGCTTTCCATAAGTCTTCATTGTGATCCACGGCCAATCACTCCTTAATCGATGCTTTCCTCAGTCCTTCACTATGATGCAGGATTATGTGGAAAAAAATCTTTGTGAGCATCTTTTTTTAACCTTTATATCTTTGTAGACTCAGCATATTTCACCGCTTCTGGTTTATAACCAATATGAATGAACGAACTCTTCGTTTTTCTGTTTTCTTTCATAAGAAAATCTACAAATTGAGCATTTTATTGCTGACACAGTTTAGTTCCCAAGTGCCATGTTATTTCACATTTTTATGCATTACTCTGCGCAATGATTATATTTAAGAAGCTTTTCAAGATAAGAATGAATTACTTATCGACAATAAAAGAAGCCCAAAGTCATCCTTTTGCATAGAAGTAACTATTCCTTAGGAAACAATGTGCATCATTATGTGCTGCTCAGCGACACCTCAGTTATGAATGCTGTGGTCTCACACAACGTCACAATGCAATTGAAATGCGTTATTACCTTATGGACAGTTACAAATGTGCTGTACAGCATACTGAGAATAAAGAGCATAACGAAAGCCATGATGGCAAATGAGTTGTTGGCATCTTCACCGACTTTTTCTTGATCGTCTTTTTCGATGCCATTGTCTTCTGGATGTTCCATTATTTCGGGGATGCCTGCAATCAATGGATACAATTTGTTATAAAATTAGTCACGTCGACAAAGAAAATCTTTAGAAAGTTTCTGTAATACCACAGAACTGGCACGTGGGATGTGACACATTTATTATTGGACTAAGTGAACTTGAAAATTGAATTGTTGCTGTATCATGGGACTTTCAAAATACTGTAGATCACGTAGTTTTGAGAACAGGCAAAAGAGGGCAGAGAAAAATCAGCACATCTAAGTCAGAGGAAGCCATGCTTATAAAATTGATTAGACGTTTTTGAATCTGCGATCATATGTGTGGATGAGGACAGTTTAGTTGACTAAGTTTACGTGTATTTTAGCAATGCTTCTAATACGGTCCCATATGGGAGACTGATTTATAATGTTAAGAAACAAGTAATTCAGGGAAACTTGGTGAGATTGATCAGAAACTGACTTCGAAATGGGACACAGAGGGTAGTGGTAGACGGCTGTTTGAGGTGACTGGAATCTGAAGTCCTATGGTGTGCCACAAAAGAAAAAACTGTAATAGGACCTTATTGTTTGTTATTTACGTAAATGTATAAGTGAAAATGTGGAGCGAATGTTAAGCATTTGCAGATGACACCAGGACTGGTACAGCAGTTAATAGTTACAAAAGTGGTTGTAGGATACAGGAAAATATGTATGGGTTGGTCAGACGTGCAGACTAGTAGCAGACGGTATTTAACCATGATAAATTTCTTCTTTAGAAGAAGAAACAAGATAATGGGGCATTTAATGAATGGCAGGGCGTTGAACTGCTATTTACCTCTGTTAAATTATGGCATCATTTCTGTAATTAATGCACATTTCTCCACTTGAGCGTTAATTGTATCCAAGGTGATTCATATTATTTCCAAAACAGTTTCACTAACGAACATGCATTGACATTTTTGAAGTGACCTAGATTATTGATCAATCATATAGTGCTCAAGTATATGAATGAAGTCTTGCAGAACCAGCGCACTATGAACACCATTCAGTCCATTAGCCTGTGTCAAGTCTAATGCTGGTTGCCAGTTCTTGATGAGTAACCTTGCAGGTTACGGCAACTCAGGTGCCCATACAGAATGAATATCTGTAACTTGATGCTTTCTGTCTGAACCATCAAACCAGGAAGCAAACCCCAGACAGCCGAAGACCGTTTTATTTACCTCATGTCCCGTGTAGTCTTCAAAGATTACCCTCCTGTTAATGACGGTCAGATATCCGTTTTCTAATGGGAGAATGCGACTATGGCAGCATTACTTCACTTAACGTCGTATTGTCTACATTAATGCAATTCCCCCTGACTTCACCACAGTAGCAACACGTCTTCGCTGCACATGCTACATAAGAACGATATTATTTTTCACAACTCGATTTAATCAGTTATCAGGTCCCTCTATCGTAAGGAAAACAATAATGCTACATATAATCTTTCCTTACTGTAACAACGTAAAAGCCCTGACAATATTCCTTTGAACACTGTTGTGCGCTGTCCCGAACATTTGTGTTCTTCCAGTAATACAGTGAACTCTACACAAAACTGCATCAGTGATCTAACAAAGATCTTCCACAGTTCAAGCATTACGCCACTGTTTTTCTATTCAATATTTCATCAAAACAATGAATACACCTCGCACATTCCTTCTTTTTCGCAGTTTTTCTCCTGTCATGTAGTAATAATGGACCTGTGGACATAAAATTTAGTTTCTCTAATATCCTGTAGTCTTATTGATATCTTCCTGGTAACTGCATGTTTACATGTAATGTTCCTCTCAGCATATGCATAAATTTCCACTTTCATACTGAATGCAATGATCTCATTCCAAATACGGAATTAAACCATTGATCTCAATCTGCATTCAACAGCCATGATCTTCAGGATCAACAATTACACCAGCTTTGTGTTATCAGTGAAATCCATACCATACCTCATGCACTAAAGTGTAAATCATTGATGTTCGCCACAGATAGTGAATAATTCAACACTAAGATAATTCTTCCATTCACAAAAATACCTTTGCTTCCGATCACTGACATACTAAAATTCGCCACATTCCCATATATCCCATTGGCTTTAATTTTCTGAACAGTCTTCCAAGCTGGATGTAAACAAATGCGTTTTTAAACCTTGTAAATATCATTCACGTACTGTCCACATGAATCACTTTGTTGCTATCACACCGAAACACATTAATTAACTTTGTAGGACACGATATTCGTGTCACACATTCATGCTAATCTTCCTTGATTGATCCAAGCTTTTCCCAGTGGGCTTCCATTTGATCTCTAATTATCTGTTACAATTCTCGTCACTTGTCCTGCTATGAGTTCAGGCTGACTGGCCAATCACTACATCACCTACCATCAAATCATTTTCGACACTAGAACAACATTCGCAGACTTGCAATTCTCTGGTACCCCACATGCATCGCGTGAAGATTGGAAAGTTACCCTCTGCTTATCTTTTTTTTCACTCGCACCCTTTGATCTTTATATACCTTTGAGGAGGTCTGCCTGTCCATTAACCCCTTTTTCATTGTTAGTTTATCGAATACTTCACTGTACTACTATTTACCTACATGTCTGTATCAGCTGTCTCCTTTTCGAAGACAAAGATAAAATATTCTGTAAAAAATAAATTACGGCGCTCATTTATGTTTGGGACAATCCTTTCATCAATCTTGAACCCGGGTCTCAGGCGCTGTGAGGCAGCAGTGCTAACCACTGTGCCACCGTGCCGCCCAGCTGTATCAGCTGTCTCCTTTTCGAAGACAAAGACAAAATATTCTGTAAAAAATAAATTACGGCGCTCATTTATGTTTGGGACAATCCTTTCATCAATCACTATCTTGACCTTAAGCAAAAAAAATCCTTAATTTCTTCAGCATTGTTTGCATCCTTTCTTTGCTTTCCTAATTTCCTTTCTTCTTAGATTATCTTGGATTCTGTAGCTTCCAGCTGTTGTGACCATAGGAACAGAAATTTAGTAGATGGAGTGAAACATTCAGCTCCTTGAGCCTGGTTCATCATTCATGTTGGTGGCTGATAATCTACTTCGTGATATTTTACCACGCATCCATATTTCTGCTAATGGCATTAGCATCTAGAAATCAATCGCTTTCTATATTGCGCATGTTGGATGAATCACATCATCTCTCATTCTTCCATTGGCTTAGGCTATAGGTCCAGTTTCTTCAGTCCCTTTTCACAGGACAATCTGACCATTTCACAAATTTGTTATTTGAATATCCATTGGAAGGAAAGTACATCCTTACAGAAGTGAGGGGAACAAACTAAGTATTGTAACTATATACAACCTTATCAAAACTACAAAGTTGAAGCAAGACATAGTTTCATATTTACTCAAATTTACTTACGATGAAATCTTTACACATCAACCTTCTTCAATACTTCCTTAGCAATTTGTCAAGTTTCAATCTATTCGGAACTACGAGTCCCTTTTTAGCATCAACAATTACCAATCTCTTGACCTTCATGAAATACTTCACATTCCAAATAATCCTGCCAAAGTGGATAACCTCACACTTAATCCGCAAGATAATCAATCTGCACTATTCTTGCCAGACATCCAGGCTGACCATGACAGTTTATAGCCTCTTCGTAATCTTATCACAACTCATATGTGACATTCACAATTATGGTGAAATTACATTCCTTATAATCATTGATAAAGATTATTAATAACAGCTTGCAAGCGGTATTCCTTGTGAAATCTCACTCGCAACAATATTGTAACAATCGAATGATAGTTTATTTGTTCCATTAATACCAACTCTGCGTTTTCTACAACTTAATTAAATCTTAATTAATGATAGTGTAATATCCATGATCAAGAAATCCTGAATTCACACCAGTAAATTTCATTCGGAACAATTAATGCTCTTTATCTATTCAGGCAGCTGGATTATTCATCCGATTGAATCGTGATTACATAAGTGCTGCACATGTCACAAACTGAGCTCATTCCCATAATGAATTCGCACCTCTGCTCACATCCAGGGCACATTGATCTGCCTGGCTCTGAATTCTCAGCAACAGTTGAACCGGGCGGCCATCTCAACTCAACTCAAAAGCAAAACATTTCAATTTCCTCATGTGCGTGCAATATTAGAACATCAGTGAGGTGTGTGAGTTGGCATCGATTTACCTCGGAACGGATGATGAGATTTGAAGGGATAGCAAGAGGTCAATATTTCTCCTGTTTGCAATTTGAGACATGGGGAAAAGGAAATTCCCGATCTCATTTGCAGTTCTGCCTTCATCCAAAAGTAATGCTTCAAATAGCTGACATGGCATGGTGACTTATGCAGGTCACCAAAGAACCGAATGACGTCTAAGTGGTAAAGCCAGAATCCCTCAAATGATATAACTTTGCATACGACAAAAAAGACATACGATAACAGAAGAGTTTTCTTTTTATAAATCGCACAAGACTGCATTCAAAGATCCCAATTACAGTAGCAGCATCATTCTGCGATTGACAGGCTGTGTCAAATATGATCAACATCCCGTAACATGACCTCAAACATGCAACTGAAGTCACTGTACTTACTGACACTGACCTCAGCATAGACTTGAGGAAACGTCGACAGCACAGTGTTTCTTCCATTCACGGAAGGAGCCATTGCATGGTAAGATACCACTGACCACTTTATAAATACTTTCCAACACAAAGGTAGCCTCACATACGGATATACAGAACAGCCAAAAGAAAGTTAGCTCTCAATCATCAATCCAGCATGAACAGAGATCACATCGTACTGAACTGACAATTGTCTACGTCCAGAGGCGCCATATAAATGGAAATACGCCACATCCAAAAAACAAAGCAGAGTGTCTCACTCAGAGACACAATCCATTGACAGTAAATATCGCATGTCACGAACAGCAAAACTGCTGGATATGTAATATTTCATCGCCTTTACGAAGAGGGAGTCATAAATGCAATCTCATCAAATCAATTGACTTGAGCATGTTATTTTACACCTGACCACAGCTTTAAACTTCTGTGACCATTCTGGAATTTCAGAACAGCAGAGGATTTCCTTTCCTTCATCGAATCATATTCAGAACACCATTCTGTAATAAACTTAGGTCAGGAGACCCAATGTGAGATTTGTGCCTTTTAGCTCTTGGATGTTGCAGAAACTTTGCCAAAGATGCTCTTCACTCATTTTAGGATGCAAGTCTTATTGGGGGTGGGAGGGATGTGTGCGGCGTGTGTAGGTGGAGCACGTACCTGAGAACATGGACACCACCCTGCCAAACAATTCCCCACATTGCCCCATTAGTTCCAGCTTATTGTGCATGACAATTCAGCATGAATCTTAAAAGACAGTCTGCTTTGTACACAGGTTGCAATTATTACAACGTCATTATAGCAACGAACTGGACAACTAATTCAGATTGTATTTAAATCAACTTAAAATACTTTAGGTGTATGTTTTCAATGCCCAAGTGAGATACGAATTTGCATGATAGCAGTCAAGGAAAACGTGCAGGTTGTACATGGATGAGATTCAAAGCGTAGAGTTTTGAAGGAATGTGGTCTGTGATGCTGCGTGAGTGGATTTGGACACCACCGTATTTGAATATTTGGTATGACTGTTAAGTGAAGATGAGGATAACCAATTATGAATTTGGATGACAGAATGTCATTGGGTGGACATGATGGTAGCAATAACAATTTGGATATGTAAGAGGCCAGAATTCCATGGATGCTAAAGAACTGGTGAAAATAAAGTCGGAGCGAGTCACATCAATAATGGCACAAGACGATGTAGACAAATTTGGATTAGTGAGGAATAGTAAGTAAGGGAAGAATTAATGGGCATTATTGAGTAGCGTTCAATCAGCTTGTTGATGATGAATGATTGGGAACTGCTGCAAATCGTTATGCTATGTTTATAGGTTTTTAGTCATTTTAAGATGATGGACAGTGGAAGATACATAGCAGACTGAGAGCTGAACGGTGGCACAGTGGTTAGCACTGCTGCCTCACAGCGCCAGAGACCCGGCTTCAATTCCTGCCTCAGGCGACTGACTGTGTGGAGTTTGCACATTCTCCCCGTGTCTCCTCGTCTCTGGGTGCCCCGGTTTCCTTCCACAGTCCAAAAATGTGCAGGTTAGGTGAATTGGCCTTGCTAAATTGCTCGTAGTATTAGGTGAAGGGGTAAATGTAGGGGAATGGGAATGGGACTGGGTGGGTTGCGCTTCGGCGGGCGGTGTGGACTTGTTGGGCCAAAGGGCCTGTTTCCACATTGTAAATAGTCTAATCTAATACAAAAAAGTAATGTCAAGAGGCACAGAAGGACTGGTTGAGCTTGTTGAAAGCAGATGTACCAGAAGACATGACAAGCATCTGTTGGAGTGAGTGAGACGTTTGGGCATTGACTTACAGTTTAAGGAGGATGTAGACTCAGAAAACAAGTCAAATATCGCCAGAGGAAATGACCAATAGATAAATGGGACGAATAAGAGACGGACTGGGGTGGCACACAGAATATAGGACAATACATTGTGTGATTGGTGTTCACACATTAGATAGGTATGGAATATACACAGTTAACAAATAGGGAACTGTGTGTGAGAGAGTTATGTAGGACTAGTGTCGAAGTGGAATAAATCAGGGATAGTATGTAGTTTATACGTAGATGAGAGTCCAAGTACTGATCTTTGTGGAAACCAAAACTGAGGACTAGGATTAGACGTCACTTCAGGAGAATACTTGACAAAATTTATCAAACGAAGGTAAGAGCAATTTGGATGACAGATTGTCATGCTAACTATGTTGGCATCACGTCGGTTTTAGTAATTCTATTACAATGTGGATGCCCCACAAGCCAGGCCGAACAGAGGAGTGCTGCAAAGAAACATTTAGGATGAGTGTGATCTAATTAGAAGCAACCCCAGTGGATCTAAAATTCTGCACATGTCAGCAGGCTGCTGGCTGCCATATCAGAAGAGGATATCACATGCATTTTAATCAAAGGCTGCATCATCCTTGTTAAAACGCTATGCATAGAAACCAAGAATAAGTAAGTCAAAAAGTTTTCATTCTGCGTTTATTGTAATTATCAGAGCCACATACAGACGCAAGCATAATTTCTATTCCTTCTAATAACGATGTGAAATGCTTCAAGCAATCTTCAGAACAATTACACTGACAAGACAAAGTTGTCCTTGCATTTCAGATTCTAAACACAATTATCCTTAATTGACAGATAAAATTTGAAATAATGACTAATCTCTTATGTCCAAAAGTTTTTAGTATCAAGAATGTGACTGCACCATACAGTGAATTGAAAATGCATTGGATTGGTTCCTTCAACAGTTATTGACATCATGACATTTAGCTGTTTATGGAAAGCAAATAGTATACCACGGCAGTCTAAATGCAGGATTTAATAGTGTCACTTAGTATGACTGAAACATTAACAAATGTCGGTTTACCGTGAGATTTATTTGTACTTCTGATTAAATCCCGGCTGAGGGATGGGTGGCCCACTAAGCAGGAGTAAGTGGTGTCACTGTTCCATTCCGCTGCTGTGAGTCTCAATCCGCTGGTGATGAAACTGGAACCATTCCTCTTCTCGCTTTCTGATTGGGTCCGGTAGCTGGAATCCAGAAGGGTGTCATTAGCCATCCAACCAATGTAAATCTCATCTGGGTAAAAGCCGGTGGCTAAACACACCAGAGTAGCCGAATTCTCAGTATCAATCTCCTCCATCGACGGATGCAGGAGATAAACCTTAGGAGGATGGAATTCACTGACTGTAAAGAGAACAATATTCATTTAACTGAGCTCATCTTATAACTACATCGCAAGTTCTTTGTTAGTAATGCAAGTGGTTTATAAAATATTTCCTGTCTGCAAGACTGCGCAAATATCTCTGAATGCTAGAACATTTCCTGTCCCTTAAAAAAAACTTGGAGACAGTCACAGATTTTGAAATGTCTGCCACTCTCGGAGTGCAAATGATTGATCTACATATCGGTCTTTACATTCATCATTATACTTTTGCAGAACAGTAGGATTCCAGACTACCAGCCAACTGACCAGTTAATGTAGAAATTTAATGAATCGATAATTTATTTAATCATTCAATCACTCAATATCCAGTCTTTTCTCGTTAGTAACAAAAATAGGTCTTTTGGAAGGAGACCATGCTGGACTGGAAATGTTCACCCTCTTTGTCTTTCCACTGATTGTCCCAGTCCTGCTCAGTTACTCCAGCACCTTTTTTTCACTTCTGACTTCTGACTTTCGTCGGTATTTTGCTCATATTGCAGTATGATCTCCACTTACCAATTGTCTTCTTGATAGTGGCTTTCACTGGTGTTGGTAATTCACTGTCTTCTACCAAGCAAACATATTCGGCACCACTGTCCCACTCTGATGCCATTATTTTAAGTATGCTCACAATGGTGGATTTACTTCCAATCCGCTCGGGATTCTGCGTCTCGACCCCTTCCACTCTCTCAGTCCCGTTCACTTGCCAGAAAACGTTGATATTTTCTAAGTCACTATAAACTATTTTGCATGCAATGGTCGCTGTCATTTCTTTCCAAATCTCTTCAAATGAAGGCTTCAGTAGATTGACAGAAATGTCTGGAAATCTGCATTCATCTGAAAAGAATAAGGAATTCACTATTTTCAGTCTGCATTGTTGAAATCAGTTCAAAAATATGACATGAGTTGGGGAATGTTTTATTTATGGCAATCTGTTAACTGCCTACTTAGTTTGTTTCAGCTTAGATAATTAGATGTTTGGTTCGCTTGAACTTGACGTTTCTATTCGCCCTCACTGCAAGGAATGTACCTTCATTAATATTTGTAATCTATTACTGTATATTTCGAAATTGCTGTGTCTTGCATATAATGGGACCTGATTGCTTCCGTTCTGGTGCTGCACATTTACCTATTGCAATTTCTGATGCTGGAAGCTAGTTTATACTGCATGTCTTGCATTTGACAGATTATAATATCAGATTAGGAAAAGGTCTTATAAATGTCCCATATTCCAGTGCTCTATTTATTTTTACTGTGTATGGAGATGTTGTCCTAGTGTCAACCGACACCTTGATTTTTTGTTGCGTTCTTTGACCCGACGTTTGATGTCCTATTTATTCAGGAAAATCTATTACCGACAAAAATGTGATACTTGCTACACAATGCACGCCTTGTAAAGAACAGTCTGAAGATTGTGACACATGAACTATTCTTTGAAGAGTGTGAAGTTAAGAAATCTGGAATATTCTACATACAAAACTTTGACAGCTCAACGTTGATACTGGGAACAGCTAAAACTAATAGTTGTCAGTATTGTGATAACTTTAAAGGGACATAAAAGACATCGGAAAACATGCTTTTAGGTTTCTTAACGCAAGATGGTCGCTCTTAATACAAATATAGTTAATTCCTTTATGGATGACAGAAAATATAAATGTAAAGAAGATCCTTAGATGTTTTTCTTGTCTTGTTAACTTAAAACTTACAATTTTAATTCTATTAGCCTAACTGGTTAACTCTGAAAATTCCAAAATCTCTTGAGAGGACAAATGTTCTCTTCTGCAATCTCAATCGCAGTGTTTTAGGTTGTATGCATACAGTAAAACGTATGCATTTTTGGAATGATGCCAGTGCCGCAGTAATGTTGAATAGGTGGGGAGAAAATTGCTGAAACTATTTCCATATTGATTAGTATTTCTGTTTTGCATTCGAAACTCGAAGACTGAATATTTGCTTGTCTGCGGGCAGTCCTGAGTTAATCACGTCCATTTCCTCAGTATGTAATCAGGGAGACAATTAACGTGAATTTGTGGATTGGCAACATGAACATAGGCTATATTATCATGTTTTCATTAAATAAGTGGGCAGTATTGCATGTTCCAAGATCAGTTCCATCTGAAGTGTCCGAGTGATAGTTTCTTCTTTAAAACTTTCTATCCTTTCAGTCGTAAAACTAAGTGTTAGGAGGAGAATGGGATTGTGAGAAAACTGATTGCAATAAAATTAATCATGTCCTCTTGCTAAAAGAGAAATCGAAGGTTTTAATGACTTTTTAAAGCAAACAATGTCAGTATGTTTCGTGTTAGTGTGATAGTTTTAAGCCTCAGCGTTCTAAACTTAAAACAACTCCCACATGTATCACGTTTCATGTGACATTCTTGCATCATCGTGGAAAGAAATGCGAGATTTAACCGTGATACACAAACGTGGGTGGTTTATAAACTTCATTGAGGAATTTTATCTTAACTGCTCAGTATTAACAATCCACAGGAAAATTGAAATGTACGTATGCAGCCTATTCTACAGCAAATTCATATGACTTCCACTCAGTCATGCCCTTCGCAGGAGCATAATTACTTTCAGTTCCATCAAACCACCTCGGATGGAAAATGAAACAAAGGGACTGTATGTAACTCACGTGCATCTATTCTAATATAGCTTGCTAAGAATAATCTGCGGAGCTAAGTCAACGCTTGGACTTTCAGCAGTTTGCTATTTCTGTGCATGGATGCTCACCAAACGGAATTCCTCATGCGAAACATTTTTGACTGAGTCCATCAACAATATTTGCTCGGTTGCTTCTTTGCTGTTTCCCGTTGTTGATGAGATTTGTTTGCACCCTTCAGTCACGTCAGCTAGTGTTCCATCCAAATTTACACAGTAATTGTCGGCAGATGAATGACCAGAGAGATATTTCAGCCCATTAATCTACTCCCTTAATCACAAACCCATGTACCATAGATCAGTGTTCAAAGTTTTGGGCGTTACTATTCACTGCTTTAAGGCCACTAATGGTTGGCACAGTTATCTGTCTATTCTGGCGACGTCTAATGAGAACGGTACTGAAGAATAGAGTCCTTGAAATATACAAGATAATTCACATACTTGAGCTCCACACTTGGGCAACTGATCAGGTTGTATTTATTCGTACCTCTCAGTTGAAGTCAGCAATCACTCATGCTGGACCGAAAGCAGGATTATGAAACATTAGTTGGCAGCATTCTTCCATTTGTCATCATTAACTGTTGTCTGAAGGTATCATACCTTCAAGAGTTAATTGTGCAATGAAGAATTTAAAAAAAATCCTAACTTTTCTCATCAACCTATTTAGAAAAGTTATTACACAACTCTGGAGCCGATGACACTCGAACTCAAACCTGCCAGGTCGTTACCAATGCTGTAGGAAATGGATCCTTGTATCTGTTATATCAACGGTTCTCACACTGGTTGAAGTGGAGCACTTGGATATCATTTATTCCACGGTCTACCAACTGCCTGCCTGGTCTGTGTTAAACTTTTTTTTTCAAGGAGTTGTCGTGCATTTTAAAGTTTTCTGAATCTTTGAACATTCGATCACAGTTTCATCTAGTGTCGACATTTGACACAAAGCATTATTTGTGAGAATAATTACTGAGGAACAGTTCTTACCATTATGGTTTCTGATAACCCTTTTCACAATGGATTGGGAAGGTGGATGCGAGACAGTGCAGGTGTATTTTGCTCCACTGTTCCATTCTACTGCAGATAAAATGAGGAGGCTCCTTGCACTGAAAGTCAGATCCTGTTCCAGAGCAGTGGGAAAATTGGTGATGTTTGCGCTCACAGAAGCCCCGTCTTTCTCCCAAGAAATACTTATACTATCAGGATAGAATCCTCTTATCAAACATGTTAGAGTGGCAGAGCTGGTGTTTTGAATCTCTTCTGGTGACGGGGGAAATACGTGGAGATTTGGCTTAATTGGTACAACTGTAATAGAATTATAGAGAATATTAATTTTTCGTTTATGGCCATTCGTTAATAAAACGACATATAAAAACATTTCCTTTTCGTAACCAACCTCTTTGTTTTCCTGTTCGTTTTGATACTGGGGTCGATGACTGATTCTGTTTTGCGGAGCATATGTATTCCGTCCCACTCTGCCACTCTTCCATGCTGCTGGTCAAGCGGCTGATGGTCAGATATTGGTTTCCTTCCATTTTAGCTGCTTCGATTTTAACACCATAATTCCTTACCTTCCCATCCACCATCCAAGAGATGACTACCCCAGCAGAAAGTGTAGAGAGCACTTCACAAACCAGAGTGGCAGTTTTATTGATCCAGATTTCTTCAACCAATGGATTCCTTAGCAGCACAGCAATCTCTGTTAGTGATGAATCAGAAATTCAGATTTTGGATCATGTTCCAATAATGTAACTGCGAAAGTTACAAGAGATTCGAAAATATACCTATTTCTCTCACTGATATGTATTGAACTTGAAACACGACTGTTTTCTCCATGGTTATTGACTTGCATCACATATGAAGTGAGTGATAATTAGGGAGAGAGCGAGGTAAAGACAGACAGACTGAGAAAGTGAGATGTACGCAGAAAGATTGTCATTGAGAGAATGAGAGTGACATACCGAAGAAAATAACCAGAGAGAGGGTGAGTGTCAGACAGTATCAAAAAGACTAGAGAAGGAGGCATGGAGAGCGACCGATGCAAGCAGAAAGACAAGCACATGGAGTAACAATGAATGATGCACAACAATGATTAATATCTACAGTGACGGGAAGGTAAAGGAAGAATTATTTTCGATATGGACAATGGAAAACACAGAAAACGAAGAACAAGAGAAATCGGTGGAAACATACAGACGGATGGATAAACAGAGACAGAGCAAGACTGACAGTAACAAAGAGATTGATAAAAAGGAAGATTGACATTGAGAGACAGAAAATTTACCACACTGCGATGCTCAATGAATTTAAGTGCAGACGACAATTGAGATCATTATCGCTGACAAGTCACTAAAATTCTGTCCAAGAAATCCCTGCACTATAAATTGTTATTGATATCACTCACTGCCACTAGTTCAAGAATGCTTCACTCTCATATACAGACTACCAGTATAATATTCCATCTGATTATGAATATGACTATCTTTTATGATTGTGAGCTTGTGAGTACATTTAATTTTCTTACCGGATGTTGATCTAACTTCTTTTCTCTGATTACTGTTAGTTGCAGAATGAAAAACATGACAGCTGTACATAGAGCCGCTGTTCCATTCCTGCTGGGATACTTTAAGTAAACTTGTAGAGCTGAAGTCATCGGTCGATGTTTTCATTGGGGATGTAGTTGTAAAACCAGAACTGATGACATTTTTGTTCTTCTGCCAACTGACCACAATGTTTTTAGGATAGTATCTGCTGATTATACAAATCAAATGTACAAATCCGTTTGCTCTCTTTTCTTCAGTTGCAGAATAAAATAGACTGATGACTGGTGCAGTAGGCTGTAGTCCTAAAATTACAAAAAAAATGAGACTTACTCTCTTTTGTACTTTCGATTGGACTGTTTCTGTAATGTCCCATTCAATCGATAACTCTCAGATATTACATAAAACATATGATTTTATCATGTTGTTGTGTCATTATGTCATGTTGCTGAAAGATATGGTTCACAGCGTTTGCCTCATCTTTAACTGTGAGCTGAGCTCCAAACTGCAGAGAGTCACATAACATGGATATAGACCGTGTGGTCTAAGTCATCCATGCCAAACGGATTTCTTAAACTTGACCAGTTCAATATGCCGATGTTTGGCCTATAACTCTTCAAACCTTTCAATTTATTGTACCCTTCCAAACGCCTTTTAAATTTTATAACTGTCTATACAATTTCTTCGGCAGTAGATTCCAGAAACCAACCACATTCTGTGCAAAAAAACAAAGGTGTGGCTTCGGTCCCTTTTAAACCTTTTCAATGTCACCTTAAACCTATTCCCTCTAGGTTTGAACTCCATTATCCTAGGGGAAAAGGCCTTCGCCATTTACCTTATCTGTGTTTTTCATGATTTTATAAACAGCTGTAAGGTCACACCTTTATCTCCACTATTTGGACACTCCCTGTTTGCATATCTATAAATTCACTGTTTTCTGTTACTCAGCTCATCTGCTATTTAAACAATAACTCATGAATTTGTGCAAACTGGAAAATGCATTCCTGGCCAACCTCCTACTTTCCGAATTTGGCGTTTCAAAACCTCTGCTCCCAGTGTCTTAATCGCATACGAAGTATTCATTCTGTATCACCTCTGTCCTTTGTGACCTAACTTTTGCCGTGTCAAACCATGCCTCACTTTCAAAATTGCTTTTCAGTCCTCAATTTCTCAATGGATTCACTCAACTTTATCTCTAAAATTTCCTCCAGCTCAAGTCATCTGAGAAATATGTATTCATCTAATACTAGCCTCTGGAGAATTCCGAATTATAACTGGCCCAAAATCGACAACTTTGCTTCTTGCCCCTAAACCTGAGGTTCAGTAATACTCCCTCATAAACCTCTTCTCCTTTCTTTAATTTATTTGTGCACTTATTAAAGAATGTCTTTTTGTTGAAGACTTTATCCATCTTCAAGATGTTGATGATATTTGGCGATAATCGGTTTTACATTTCCAGTTTATGGAGAAATTTGATCGCATAGAGTTATCTGGAAATAGTTTTGGGCAGGCATTTCTGAAAAAGAACGTGTAACTTGAGTTATGATAAATCAACAGAAACGTATGTGCACATCGAATAACGAAATCTTGAGTTTTTGTTCACGTAGCTGAGAGGGAGCAAAATGTCTCTTGTTGAAGTAAACATCTCTACTACGCCAACTATTGGTTAAATTGGCAAAACACATAGGTTAATTCCCCATCCTCGAACCGTCTCACTGTTGATAGATGATCACTGAGGATTGGAAATGCACATTTCACGACCGGTACACAGCGGAAATATTCTAATGCTTTTCACATAGATCGTTTTCAAAATGGTTCTCGTTTAGCTTCTCTAAAATGAACACAGAGTGGTACTGTGAGCGACGCTGCCCTTGGAATGAAGTTCGTTGTCTGAAACATGCAACTCCAACATAATGTAGATCACTTAATACCACCCTTCATGCAGATGGAAATTTTAAAAAATGCATTGGTTTCCCAATACACAAATGAGTTTCTTCCCATTCTGTTTTTGATTTGCTCTCATAAATTTAAAACATTCTTGTTAAGGAACCAGACCACATTTTCTTGTTCCCTCAACGAAACGAAAATCTGGGCCGAACGGTTAACAGTCTGGGATTCAATTTTCAGACTGTACTGTGCACCAGACGTCTTATAGGAGCCATCAGCAAGATCATGGTGCTTGTTCCTGCAAAGCAACCCCTGTCTCACAAGTGCCTTAGCTGAGCGGCTACAATTTCCCCCCAAGTATATCCTCAACTACTCCATCATTTTCTACACTGGTATCCAATCTTCAACTTCAACTAGTTCAATTAGTCCGAACTGTATTTCCCAGAACCAAGGTAGCACCATTTCTTATTCACCAATCAATCCAGTACCTCTAAGACAGGCGATATTTTATAGCTAATTTCCTCATCCGTGTGTTCAAATCAAGCCAGCCATACTGGTACTTCGACAATGCCGTGAGATGAACACCGTCCTGGTTTCTGTACTGATCCAATCTGTTTTTTTGTTAATCCCCAAACTCCATCGCTGCAGCAGCAGTCACGTCATACATCACATGAGAAAATATCAAATGTGATATTCTATCAATCATACAACACAATGGCAGCCTATCAAACCACTTCTTGAACGTCGGTTAACATGTTGATCGGTACTTTCACAGCTGAACACTGTTCATGATCTCCCGCAAAGACAACTTCAACAGGTTCTGCATTATTTTCGTACCAAAGTCTCATATCAACATTTTATAGTACCTTCCATGGTGATGGCTGCCTTCATCAGTCTGTCTAACACCGTACACCTGCATAGCAATTTAATCCAGCCGCAAATCTCATGCAAATGTTTATGTCCTCTCCTTCCTGCAGTGTGAAAACAATGATTTTCTGACATTTTGCTGCAAGTATCGCAGCTGCAACAGTTCGAATTGAAATTAATTCCGGTTGCGTTGATACTCAGTATATGACAAGGCTAAGAGTTTACAAAACTACTCTTGGCCTTCACCACTAAACTTCCTGCAGGGTGACAAGAATTGGTTGGATACAGGTGACATCGGAATGACAGGAAACTAGGTTGTAGTTAATTCACAATGAGATTTGCACGAGAGAAAGATGTTTCACAGAGACATATCGGACTGGAAACATAAATTATGTTTCTTTCTCCACATTTGTTGCTGGAACTGTTGGGTTTCCTAGAATTTGCTGTTCTTATTTTATGGAAGTGTGACCTCATTTCGGGGATGCAGCATGTGAAATGAATTTGAGTAAAGTTTAGAATTGCTCAAGTTGAGTAGTTATTTATGGGAGTGATGTTCAAGTCACCTATCAATAACTAAACGTTCAGGGGAGACAAAAGGAAAAGAAAAGAGAGTTTGCAGAACATCGCACCAAACATTATGGGAGATTTTATCTATATAGTAACTGGAAAAGACAGATATGCAATGTTATGCCTTAATATGGAGCTGGCACAATGTTTTTGAGACAGTTTCTTCGAACTGCATATTCTGGACTTACAGTGAGCCTGAATGATGGAATGGGATAGGATTAACACATGACCACGTACTGTAGACTGGCCGCCCCCAACCACCCCAGCCACTCACACATGCACATACCCCTTTACATAAGTAACAATGACGGTGTATCTTGCATTCAATTTCAGGGAGACAGAGCCGACTGTGAAACAGCTGTTAAAACAAAACGATGAAAAATATTATCACAGAATGGAAGAGAATAGGCTGATGTGCATTGACAGTCAAAAAATTGAACATCAGATCTTTGGGACACATTTAAGTTTGCATAAATTTGATCCATCCCAAAAAGTAAGAAAATTCCAAGGTGAGTGCAGTGATTGGAATGTTGCCAGAAAAGTCGATGCTATTGAATGTGAGTTTCCTGTTTAGGATTATTAACCTTGCACAACCAGGGAGACCCAGATGACAGATATAAATACGAGTGTTCAGGATTCTGCTCACTCTAGCAGCTGGCTGTAAGCTAGCTGAGTCAGTGTCATATTGTATGAACGTGTAAATAAGGGTTGACTTCGTGATGAGATATCAGCCTTCATGGACCAATTTCAGGATGAACCCGCCATTTATGCGTAACTAGAGAGGTTAAAGACAATTTAATGAATCAAAATTGACATGATTATGCAAAGACAGATGGCAAGTCAGAAAAATACGCAAACTATCTAAATTTGCTCAAGTGAATGATCAGAAAATTACCAAGAAGCAATATATTAGAGTTTGATAGGAAATAATCAGATAAAGATTTCCTCTAGGTATTTTGAAAAGCAAAGAGATTAACAAAGCGAGCACTATCCACATAGAAAATGAGACATAAATAGAAATTATTATTTTAAAATAAGGGAGAAGGAAAACGAACAGAACAGTTATTTCACTGGTTTTCAAGAAGCAGAATGCAAATAAAAATCTGAGAGACAGCTATAAATCAGCAAATCAGCGGAGAACAGAAGCAGGGAAGTGACATGCACAAGAGAAATTGTCCTGAGTAAATAGATGCAGCTGCGACTGACACCTGCCAGTATCCTCATGGCATCATCCCAGTGTCTGAACAGAAAATGCTCGTGAAATAACTGACTTTTTGACTTTACTGTTACATGATATTCTTGATTCTGAAAGACCTTTAGATTGCAAGATTGATCATTTTTCAACTTTATTGGAAAATGGAGTAGACAGCGAGTAAGAAATGACAGACAAGTCAGTTCAAAAGCTGTCATACCAAAATGTTGCAAACTATTGTTGACCAAAATGATGCATTATACTCCAGATGCATTGGATAATTTCAAGCAAATCAGTGTGAATATAATACACATGATTTTGAGAAAGGGAAATCAGATTTGAAAAGTCTCCTGGGTGATCAGGTTAACCTTACAATTGATGGTTGCTGTGTATGTTGATTTTCAGAAGACATTCAATAAAATACTTCATCTAAGTTGATGAAGACCGAAGAGGTATAATAGTAAAACAGACAGAAGAGTAACAGGTGTGAATGAGTCATTTTAAGATTGGAAATGGAGTGCAACTATTTTGCCACTTGCGTCTTAGAGGAAGACGTCTACGGTCCACTTGCCAAAGTTACTGAACTCACAAAAATAGAAGGATCATTAAGTCATCAGCGGGCACAAAAATATGACAAAAATATTATAACGGATATGGGGAATACAATGGAAACTTCAGCACATTGTGGGAAATTGATAAAGAAAACCCATTTGACCTGAGGAATAGAGAAAAAAAATCGAAATTGTGTCAGATTTCAGAATGCTCAGGTGCAGCGGCATCATGGCATCATAATGGATGAATCGTTTGAGATTAGTATATCTGGACTGCACGTAATTACGGGAAAAATGATGTCATTTATCACAAGAGAAAATGAACACAAATATTTGGCTGTTATTTTTCAGATAGACGAAGGTCATGCGAGATTTACATCCCTCTTCGCTGAATTGAAACCTGAATGATGCATGCATGTTGGATGTTCCATAATCGGATCTATTAAAAATATGTTTATGAAACATCAGAGGCGACGCTTAGACCATTTCTCAGTAATATGAGAAACATCAAAGGTATCATAGAGTTAATGAGTAGCAGGAGGTTGTAATTGATTTTGTTTTTAAATTACATGCCAAAATAGAGAACGTGCTTGGTCTAATTTGCAAATAACTAAAATACGTATTGCTAAATAATTCTGAAGTACGTTGGCAAATTTGTGCCAGAGTACCTTTGCGTCGTAAATTTGTTGGACTGGAAATAAATTGTACCCTACTTATGACGCCCTCATCCCATGGGAAAGTTTTACTTCAAAACCAGCGAAACAGATATATTTCAGACACAGAATGTTTATAATATCAGCAGCATACTCTGGCATTGGTGAAAAGGAAAGGAATTGCCACTAAAGAATGCCAAATTCAAAGAAAAAGTGATGTATTACAGTAAAAAAAGCTAAGACGACTGGTAAAAATGATAGAGCTCTTTAAATACTGACAGAAATAGTAATGAAATAACAATTTGGAAACAGTGAAAGTAATTAGCTGCAAGATCATTGATGTAGGTATTAAATTCACATTTCTGGGCAATTTCGAAAATTAAATATATATATAATTTCACTTTGAATGCAACTGACATAGACAGTAACACCCTGGTGGTATGCACTGTTTTCTGTGAGAGAAAGCAAGTATAAAATTATCCATGAAAACCGCTGTTGGCCATTTCAGGGAAATACGGTTAGACCATAAGACCATAAGACATAGGAGTGGAAGTTAGGCCATTCGGCCCATCAAGTCCACTCTGCCGTTCAATCATGGCTGATGCGCATTTCAGCTCCACTTACCAGCGTTCTCCCCGTAGCCCTTAATTCCTCTAGACAACAAGAATCTATCAATCTCGGCCTTGAAGACATTTAGCGTCCCGGCTTCCACTGCACTCTGTGGCAATGAATTCCACAGGCCCACCACTCTCTGGCTGAAGAAATGCCTCCACATTTCTGTTCTGAAATGACCCCCTATAATTCTAAGGCTGTGTCCACGGGTCCTAGTCTCCTCGTCTAACGGAAACAATTTCCTAGCATCCACCTTTTCCAAGCCATGTATTATTTTGTACGTCTCTATTAAGTCTCCCCTTAATCTTCTAAACTCCAACGAATACAATCCCAGTATCCTCAGCCGTTCCTCATATGTTAGACCTGTCATTCCAGGGATCATCCGTGTAAATCTCCGCTGGACACGTTCCAGTGCCAGTATGTCCTTCCTGAGGTGTGGGGACCAAAACTGGACACAGTACTCCAAATGGGGCCTAACCAGAGCTTTATAAAGTCTTAGTAGTACATCTCTGCTTTTATATTCCAACCCTCTTGAGATAAGAGACAACATTGCATTCGCTTTCTTAATCACGGACTCAACCTGCATGTTTACCTTTAGAGAATCCTCGACTAGCACTCCCAGATCCCTTTGTGCTTTGGCTTTATTAATGTTCTCACCATTTAGAAAGTAGTCTATGCTTTTATTATTTTTGCCAAAGTGCAAGACCTCGCACTTGCTCACGTTAAAGTTAAACATCTTGCATGTTTACTCTAGATTTCAGCATCTGCAGTTTTTTTTTGTCTATTCCTCCCTTGCTAACCAGGGGTGTTAAATTAGCCATGTTCCAGTCCTCTGGGACTCTCCCTAATTCCAGTGATTCCTGAAAGATCACCCTCAATGCCTCCACAATATCCTGAGCTATTTTCTTCAGAACTCTGGGGTGCAGTCCTTTCAATCGGGTGATTTATTCACTTTCAGATCTTTAAGTTTCCCTAGCACCTTTTCCTTAGTGACCAGTCAAGTGGGGAATATTCTATCACATTCCTAACTTGTGCCTTCTAGATAGTAGGCAGTTTTTGGGGAGTCAGGTGTTGAGTTATCTGCTGCAATATTCCTAGTCTCTGACCTGCTCACTGTAGTCACTGTATTTATATGATGAGTGCAGTTGAATTTCTTGTCAATGGTAAATCCCCATGATGATGATAGTGGGGGATTCAGTGATGGTAACACCTTTGAATATTAAGACGCAGTGGTTAGATTTTCTCTTATTGGAGATGCTCATTGCCAGACATTTGTGTGGCACGAATGTCCCATGGCAAAATGTGTAAAGTTTCATTTTTCAAGACAAGCATGTGAAAAGCACATTTCTGTGAATCTTGATAACACATGTCTTCATTAGCATTTACTATAGAATTGTAGAATGACAGTAAAGTTAAGCCTCTCATCCAAAGATTTCTGTGCTGGTTCTTTGGGCGAGCTATCCCATTAACTCCATTTCCCTTCTTGTTCACCATGACCCTGTAACTGTTTTGCTCATGTGTAAACTGTCACTTAGCTAGTTAATTATAATCCCCACTGCATGACAAGAGCATACGAATCTCGGCTGAAACTTTGGTGAATTTCTGAAGGAATGTTGCATTGTTGGAGGAGCTGTCTATCAGCTGCGATGGAGGACCGCTCTGCCCTCTTAAATGGATATGAAAGATTCCATGATGCTGCTTCAATCAATGCCTCTGCTATTTCCTCAGCCACCTCTCTCAGAACTCTAGGGTGTATCCCATCGGGGCCAGGAGATTTATCAATTTTAAGACTTTTTAACTTTTCTAGCACTATCTCTTTCGTAATGGCAACCCTCAACTCAGCCCCGTGACACCCTTTAATTTTTGGGATATTACTCATGTCTTCCACTGTGAAAATTGACGCAAAGTACTTGTTAAGTTCTCCTGCTATTTCCTTATCTCCCATCACTAGGCTTCCTGCATCAGTTTGGAGTGGCCCAATGTCTACTTTTGCCTGTCGTTTGTTTCTTATGTCCTGAAAGAAACTTTTACTATTATTTCTAATATTACTGGCTAGCCTATCTTCATATTTGATCCTCTCCTTTCTTATTACACTCTTTGTTATCCTCTGTTTGCTTTTGTATCCTTCCCAATCTTCTGATTTCCCACTGTTCTTAGCCACTTTATAGGATCTCTCTTTTTCTTTAATACATTTCCTGACTTCCTTTGTCAGCCAAGGTTGTCTAATCCCTCCCCGGTTAATCTTTCTTTTCTTGGGAATGAACCTCTGTACGTGTCCTCAATTTTACCTACAAACTCCTGCCATTTTTGCTCTACTGTCTTCCCGGTTAGCCTCTGCTTCCAGTCTATTTTAGTCAGTTCCTCTCTCATGCCCTCATAATTACCTTTATTCAACTGTAACACCATTACATCCGATTTTGCGTTCTCCCTTTCATACTCCAGATTGAACTCTATCATATTATGGTCGCTACTTCCTAAGGGTTCCCTTACTTTAAGATCTTTTATAGAGTCTGGTTCATTGCAAAGCACTAGGTCCAGAATAGCCTGCTCTCTTGTGGGCTCCATGACAAGCTGTTCCAAAAAGCCATCCTGTAAGCATTCCATGAATTCCCTTTCTTTAGATCCACTAACAACATTATTTACCCAGTCCACCTGCATATTGAAGTCTCCCATGATCAATGTAACCTTGCCTTTCTGACATGCTTGATTTTCATCAGTTCACCACTCCATCAAATGATTAATCAACTATTAACTGAATGACATAACGGTACGTATATACAAAAGTGGAATCAGTTTTGGCATTAATACATTTCGAGGGGAAGTAACTGTTTTGGCAGACAATTTCATGAGTGGTCAAGTTGCGTGAAGCACAGAAATGGAGAAAAACGATTGTTTCACTGCATTCTTTCCTGTATCCTAGAAATGTTCCCAACAAAAATTATTGTTCTCTCTTTGTGATGACATCTTGCATATCCGTTTTTTTTTCAGTACAATCTTCTTTTCACCGTTTTCCTTCAGACCTCTCTGGCAACACTGGGGACCAGACTAATTCCTGGGACAGCAGTATTACTTGTTAAGAGTGACTGACTCGGTTAGGAGCATATTCACTGGAGTTGAAAGGAATGAGGAAACGCTCACAGAAGTGTTTAAGCTCTAACAAGATAAAGAGAATTCTTTTTTTTATCGAACAAATGATGAGCCGATGGGATTTTCTGCGAGAGAAATTAGTTTGGGCCAAGACATTATTTGTTTCGACAGGATTCAGATGTACCTCTTCGGGCTAAATGAATAACATAGCATAGGGAGAAAGAGGGTACTGAACTGAATGATCTGCCAGAATCATATTGAATGACAGCAGGCTCGAATGGCCAAATAGTTTTCTGTCACTCACATTTTTAATATTTCCATGTATGAGATGGAGGTTTTTTTTGAGTTAATATCAGTTGTCACTCTGTTGAGCTGATTTGCTGTCCTGTAAAAATCACTGTATACTTTCCCTTACGGGAAAATGACAAACGGTTATTTGCTTAGGTGGCTCCATTCAGATTTGAAGTTGGAACACGTTTTAACATTTTTTTTCCTGTATATTATAGCCTTTGCAGCCAGCATCAGAGGCTTGTTGCTCTGGCCGAGAAGAATGTTTCCCAAGTAGAACAAGTGATCACTGTGATGGTAAAAATGGTCCTGTTAATAAATGTAAGCGGGGTTGTAAAATTCATATGGCTGTCAGTTTTTCACTGTAGGGAAACGTGATATTGCATAAATATTAAGTTTTCATGTTCACTAAAGCTTGCAGGTAAATAACTAAGCTACCTTTCATAAACACGGTCAGTTAAAATTAATTAATAATTTCAGGAAATTTGTCATCACACTAACAACATTCTGCTGGAAGTTCTTAATATTCAGTTGCAGAGGGCATTACCCTCTGAAGTGTGAAATTATTCAGCGCACCCTAAAGATGCAGTAACGGCAGTTTCTTCGTTTTCATATTATTCTGTGAATGTTTAAATTGAAAAAGTTGATGTCAGTTTGAGTGGAGTGAATGGTTCGTGCTGTGGGACTGTTACCAAGGCAAAGCCCTACTTCTGTTTTGGCATTCACTGTCAATTGTTAACCACTTACGTGGATTTCGCCTCAGATCACCTCCACTAATAACTGATGTTTCCAAGCATGCAAAAGGAAGGTAACTGCATCGCAAAAACAATGCCACTGTGCACACCTCAACTCATTGATGCTACTCATTTTGATGTGTTGATTAAATTCTGGCGTTACGTGAGATCAAGACAAAACGTTTTGAACAGACAGGTTGCCTGGTTCGAATAAAAGAAAGGAAGCAAACAACACTAAGTGTAACGAGTGAGCCAATGAGCAAACTATTGCATTCTAAGCAACAAATATTGAACAAATGGGCATAACATGCACTTTAAATTTAAACTGACAGTTTACACTGAAACTACAGTTGCGTTAAAATGATCGAATATTCGACACAACCTTGCATACAACAAGCTTCGAACTACAGATGTACTTGCGACAATGTTAATGCAATCGATATTATTTTACATAATAAGATTGTCTTTTGAAACACTTTAAAATTAGACGCAATAAAAAAAGTTTGCAGAAAATCTCCCTCAATGCCAAATTCTATTACTTGTTTGATTTAGAAGTTCTATGCATCTGTGGCGCACTGGCAAGCCTTAATTCAGGGTAACTGAGTAGGCTGTTTCGTTTGTAACGACTTAATTCCATTATCTACTCACATATGCATCTTACGTTCTCTATGCTAAGTTGGCTATCTGTTCAAATTGTTATATGCTTTTTTCCAGTTTAAGTTATATACTTAAACATATATTTATCCTTGAGAAAAATCTGAACTGAGGTTAATCTACGACACATACATCACAGCACAAATATCTGAGTCTATGGGAAAATGCTCTGTTTCGCAAGTTATGCAATTGAGCCTGTTTAACCTGAATAATAATCCTTTACAAGACATCAGCAAAATCATAGCGAGTTTAAGTAAGGGAGGAAACTTACCAGGGTTCACAGTCAGAACGGTGCCACTCCCTTTTTGGTAGTAGAACAGACAGCTATGTCCAGTTAGTCACAGTGACATATCCCATTGCAAAAATAATTGGTCGCACATAACTGTAAGTCGAACAGCAGCTCTGATCATCTTAATGTCTCTTCTCTGGATTTGGCCGCTAAATATTGCTATCAGTCATTTGAAATCGTCTTCTGCTATTCTAGGCGACATTTGCTGGCCTCAAAGTGAATGTTGAGTGTTGAAAAGACAAGTCAAGCCCAATTTATTTCTCAGGAGATTTGATGGCGTTTTTGCATTAGTAGAACGTCAGGTTCATTACTGTGATCGTCACATGCTCCACATCTATACGTGCCACTGTCCTCAACTCTCAGATCACTAATTTTCAGAGAAAAGGACGATAATCCCTCGTTTACTGATTCAACATATCGTTCACCAGTTGATATGCTCTCCTCGTTTGTTGAGCCCAATTTTGTCCAATACCAGCCTGTGCTGTACAATCCGTAGTTAACATCTCTTAGGACGCAGTTGATGGTTAAAGATTCGCCCGAAGTTTTTGTTGCTGATCTCGGTTTTTGATCAATCCTTGAAGTTAATACATCTGGATGGGGAAAAGTATATTTAATGCATGAAATTCGTCGATAAATAGGAAAGTTTTTAGACAAGGACATTTAAGTAACGTAAATGTGATTTTAGTTAAATAATCGTTATGAGAAACAGCACTGACTTGGTAACCTGGTTAAAAGGACTGAAAGCAAGAAAATATTCATATTTTCTGCGTCAGCAGATAGAACGCTTTTACAGAGCCGAAGCCAGATTTCAATACCATCTATCCTGTGAAACATGTGTGTCAGAGCATCGACCTTATAAACCTTACGTGATTGTCTTTATTTGCATGGTGTGGAAGAAGAAACCAATTACGTTGATTATAGCTCACGGGTTGTGACGGGCTGAGTTTGGTGCCCACTAAGCATCTGGATTAGTGGTGCTAGAACAGCACAGCAGTTCAGGCAGCATTCGAGGAGCAGTAAAATCGACGTTTCTGGCTAAAGCCCTTCATCAGGAATAAAGGCAGAGAGCCTGAAGGGTGGAAAGATAAGCTAGAGGAGGGTGGAGGTGGGGAGAAAGTAGCATAGAGTACAATAGGTGAGTGGGGGAGGGGATGAAGGTGATAGGTCAAGGAGAAGGGTTGAGTGGATAGATGGAAAAGAAGATAGGCAGGTAGGACAACTCATGGGGACAGTGCTGAGCTGGAAGTGAGATGTTCCCTAAGGCGCTCTGCTAGGAGGCGCCCAGTCTTCCCAATGTAGAGGAGACCGCATCGGGAGCAACGGATACAGTAGATGATATTAGTGGATGTGCAGGTAAAATTTTGATGGATGTGGAAGGCTCCTTTAGGGCCTTGGATGGAGGTGTGGGCACAGGTTTTACAGTTCCTGCGGTGGCAGGGGAAAGTGCCAGGATGGGGGGGTGGGTCGTAGGGGGGCGTGGACCTGACCAGGTAGTCACGGAGGGAACGGTCTTTGCGGAAGGCGGAGAGGGGTGGGGAGGGGAATATATCCCTGGTGGTGGGGTCTGTTTGGAGGTGGCGGAAATGTCGGCGGATGATTTGGTTTATGCGAAGGTTGGTAGGGTGGAAGGTGTGCACCAGGGGCGTTCTGTCCTTGTTGCGGTTGGAGGGGTTGGGTCTGGGGGCGGAGGTGCGGGATGTGGATGAGATGCATTGGAGGGCATCTTTAACCACGAGGGAAGAGAAATTGCGGTCTCTAATGAAGGTGGCCATCTGGTGTGTTCTGTGGTGGAACTGCTCCTCCTGGGAGCAGATACGGCGGAGGCGGAGGAATTGGGAATACGGGATGGCATTTTTGCAAGAGGTAGGGTGGGAAGAGGTGTAATCCAGGTAGCTGTGGGAGTCGGTGGGTTTGTAAAAAATGTCAGTGTCAAGTCGGTCGTCATTAATGGAGATGGAGAGGTCCAGGAAGGGGAGGAAGGTGTTAGAGATGGTCCTGGTAAATGTAAGGTCAGGGTGGAATGTGTTGGTGAAGTTGATGAATTGATCATCCTCCTCGCGGGAGCACGAGGTGCGGCCAATGGAGTCATCAATGTGGCAGAGGAAGAGGTGGGGAGTGGTGCCAGTGTATGTGAACATATTAGTAAAGTAATGAAGTAAACAATTCATTGTAGATTGAGTAAATTTCCACGCATCAGGCTAGATGACATGTGCTAAATTTCCTTCTTTATTAACTTGATAATTTTTGAATTTCTTATCCGGGAACACCTGCAATGATAAGACAGCGAACTCATGCTCAAAGGCCACAGTTGAATAATTCCGATTGAAATCACACACACAGTGCTCTCTGACAATGGAGTGGCCACCCAGCCGTGTCTATGAATGCCAAACTGGTCTGAGACGTGACAATAGAAACATGTTTGGTGTCTCCCTTCCCTTCATAATCTGGTCTGAAATATATATTGAAATTAAGAATGTCTTTGAACATTTAAATAGTACTGAAAATAAATGTTGATCTTTAAGAATTCAAAATTCAGAAGTGAAGAGTAAAGATTCAAAAAGAACAGAACACTGTAAAGGCAAAAACAAGAGACGATAGTCAGCAGGTTTACAAATGGATAGAAACATCACGCAGGATTTGCTTCTGTGGAAACCTCTGTTGACCTCTGTTTCAGCGATTTGGATGTCAACCTCAAGTGAGTGCTCCTGAAATTTGAATAATGTATTCAAGTACACATTTTGATTAACAATTTAGGAAAAAACAATCAAAGAGAAAACGATAAAATGGAGCAATAATCTTTAAGTCACGATTACTTGTGGAAATTTTGCCGTCTTTAAACAAAAGAGCAATGTTATTCCTTTGAATTAGCAGACGTTTGATGCTTTGAAATGGAAGGATTTTTTGAGAATACCTTTAAAGCATGATAGAACTCTAAAATAAACACATGAAATTCCAGTTAATTTTTAAAAATTATGAAATCAGCACAAATTAGGACAAATGATTAATCAAAGATAATATACCATATTTCGACAGTTCAGAATTCGAATCCACCCAAGAGTTTGAAGATTATGAGTTCAAAGCCGATATCAGAGATTCTGTATAATGAGGACTGGCATGTGGATGTACCGGTATGGGGAATGCATGAAATTTGCTATTTTCATTGCTCAAAGACCAAAGAATGGCATGGTGGCCCAGTGGTTAGCACTGTTGCCTCACAATGTCAGGGTCCTGCGTTTGATTCCCATCTCACGCGAATGTCTCTGTGGAGTTTGCACATTTGCCCCGTGTCTGCGTGAGTTTCCTTCACATTCCCAAAATGTGCAGGCCAGGTGAATTGGCCAAGTTAAATTGCCCATAATGTTAGGTACATTATTCAGCGGGAGGTTGGGTGGGTTATTCTTCAGAGGGTTGGTGTGGACTTGATGGACGAAAGGACCTGTTTCCACACTGTGATCTCATCTAAACTAAAAGAAAATCTGTATTTCCAATAACACGTATGAAATTCTGGACAGGGGGTCCTTTTATACGTAGAGGAAAAATACCTTCGTGAAGTTGCTGAGTATAGAAACACATGCCATGCATACACTTTGGCAGATGGGCAGAAGACATATTAGCGTAGACAGGGTAGTGTCCCTGTGGAATTATTTTCCAGTCTTGTAATTTTCATGTGATATTTCCTCAGATGGACTCCCACTAAAACTAATGTTAATAGTACTGTTCTACTAGTATGCTGCTGAGGGTGCTGTTGAACATCTCAAGTGTATTACATTTGCTCTTTCTTCAGTGCAGAATATCCAGTATTATTGCATGTGGCGATCATGCAGAGAACATCATAGACTTATACAACATGGAAATAGACCCTTCAGTCCACTTGTGCATGTATCCTAAACAGAACTGCACCAATTTTCCAGTTTGTTTCTCATATTCCTCTGAAAGTTTACTATTCATGCACCTGCCCAACTGTGTTTTAAATGTTAGATTTCCACCTACCTCTACCACTTCGTTATGGACGAGAAAATCCCCCCCTTGAAATACGTTAAGAAGCTAGTCAAGACCTTAACATCTGGATGTTTTGAAGGCAAGTACTAAGCGTTGCATTCTGGAAGTAATGTGATTGTGAAAACCACCAGTTTTGTACTATGGAAAAATACAACAGGGAAAAGATGAAATTGATTAACTTAATTCTAAGGAAGACTTAATGGCATAATAGATGATGATGAACGGTAACAGTTCCAATACAGTATTATTTCATAAACTCACCCCTGGCAAAATGAAAATTCAGAAAAATCGTTTCTTTGAAAGAAGCATCCGGAGAAAATAATGAGGAAAGGTATACTTCAGCTTGCATCCAGCTTCAAGATCTGGCAAATGCTTGCACTGAAAACCTTAAACTAAATATCTTGGTTTACGGGGATACAGCCCCAACCATTTGGGCTACTTCGATTGTTCATGTTTTTTTTTTAAAGAATTACCTAAGACCTCATAAGCTGTTTACTTTCTTGGCTTTCAATAGGTAGAACCACCCCTCGGTCTTAAAACCTCTCTTCAAAATAAAAGAGGAAAATACACGTATAAAGCCAAAACATCGTCACAAATTCCTCTGGCATTACATTCCATCCATGCACCACCCTGCCTTTGTGAAGTTTATTCCTCGGGTCCCTTTCAATTCTTTCTCCTCTCATTTTCAAACCTCTAGTTTTGGAACTCCCTTACCCTCGGGAAAAGATCTTGGCTATTCACGTTATCTGCGCCCCTCATGATTTTATGTACCCTTAAAAGGTGACCCTACAGCCTCTCACAAACTTTCAGCCCAAATAAAAACCCTCGAACACGACCGTCTGCCTTGCAACAAAGAGCCAATTTTGTATCCGGGGGTGCCAGTACAGAATGTTATTATAACTGGAGGTGTGTGATCCAATGAATTACTGAAAGAAAGAACATGGTGGCAGAGGAATAGCAGCACAGCATGTGGGCTCCTCAGCCCTGAAGCAGGTTGCTTTTCTACTCCATTCTTCTTTATATTTCTCTTTTTCTGTTTTTAATCTTTTTCAATAAGCATACATAGTATAGATGATAATAACTTAATTATGTCTTCATTTAAACGATTCATCTGTGAGCTTTTTCGAAGTGGCCGGTTTCTTCTGGTCTTTCCCTGCATGTTGCACTTGGCCTGCAGCGTGGTCTCTGATGGAGCGCCATGTTGTGAAGGTGCTGGTGTTTGACGGAGGTGGACAAAGTGAAAAATCGTTTTACACCAGATTATAGTCCAACATGTTTATTTGGAAGTATTAGGTTTTGAAGCACTGCTTCTTCGTCAGGTAGATGTGGAGCAGGATCATAACACACAGAATTTATAGCAAAGGATTAAAGTATCATGCAACTGAAACGACATATTGATCATCCAGATTGCTGTTAAGTCTTTCATCCTTTAGCATGGGTTGCAGATTTTCATTCATTAATATGTAAATATCAGAACTTCTTTTAAGTCACATTCTCGAGATTACTTAAGATTTTACAAAAAAAATGTGACATCTCAACTCAGACACTGCATTAAAGTTATGAGGTTAGAGTCGGTCTGTATCACACGCACATATTCACACAGTCACACACACTGTCTCTCTCATGCACTCACACACATATGTAAGTCTAAGGGGTGAATTTGCATTTGCAGAATTGTATTTGCAGACACAATTTATTTTGCTCAAAAAGCATACATTTTGCAGGCAGTTAATGCAGGCAGTCACTCCATTTTATAAATTCCTACTTTGGAAATAGAACCACTCAGACACAAGATTGGGATAAAGAGAATGTGTGATGCTTAGCTTTCATGGAACGGATTGTCCCGGTTTGAATTCTCGACGGCGGTCTGACTCAATTATAATCTTCAGCAAATGCTTCCGGCTTTGATATTTCAATATCTCGGCGTACCATTTTATCCATGGGTGGCAGACTTACCTAGTCCAGTGATTTGAGAGTCCGCATAATTTTACGTGAGGTTCTTGGCAGTTTTTCTTTGGAGGCTTTCAGCCCAGTGGAGCAGCGCCCCGACGTTTCAGTTTTCGTCCCATCGTGTCATTCTCGTCGTGGATTTTGTTCTCATTTCGATTAGATCTGTTGTCTCTTGATAGGATTCCTTCAAGACCAGGAGCCCTTGAATGGACTTTGACGAACTTTGTCTTTTATTTACTTCTTGTAACTTATTACTTTATCACGATTTCTGTCATTAGTAAAGGCACCATGGCAGGGCTACTTAAAGTACAAATAAGAAGAAACTCTAAATTCTAAATACGACTGAATTGTGCACAAGTGACATTAGTTCATCAGATTTTTTCCAGTTCAATGATCAAAGATATAATGCTTTCTCTGGACAGACGTGATGAAAATGTGGCTAGTAGAACATTGTTAGATTTGAGAATATTTTGGGGACAGTAGTTATAATAACATTGTGACGTCCTCAGCTGTGGATTTCTGAAATTCAATCTTGACAAAAAATCTAATTGGACGGCTGACATGAATACTCCGATTAGAAGAACACATTGGTTTCTCGCAATTCAGTGATCAAGAAGACCTCCAGTTTACCAAGAAACTATCCTCTTTCTGCGAGGCAATGGTCAAGAATGTGGTTGAATACACTCGTATTTACTGCATGAATTCAGTTCCACCCACTTGGGAGTTCGACACTATCAAAGGCAAATCTGACCAAAATCTACACAAACGCGAACAAAACTTATTGCACTGTAGCAAACGCATTTGTTATCTTCAAGTGTCACAACAGTCAGTAGCTTCACCGGTTTCCTTAATTTCAACGTTATCTGTTTTGGTTTTGCTCAGTCAGAGTCTGTTTCTGTCCCTTCAACCTTTCAGGTTCCATCTTGAAGATTTTATAGTCCCGTTTTTATTGCTGTTTGAGAACGTGGAGATATAATTCTATATTTTTGCAAAATATCATTTGTACAGTTAACTCATCACTCATCGATAAAAAAAGTTTCCCACAAGTCTGTTTCTTGCATATTTCAAATTCCAAGTTTTGTACAAATATTCACTCCAAGAGTGTGCAGTCTGAAGTTTATTAACAACCTTTGTTTGGGACTTATGGTGAATTCTTCTCAAAACCTGTATAGGAAACATTGATAAACATTTGCTTATTTAAGGAACTCTTTAAAGAATGAACTCGATTTGTCAATCATAACGAATCATAGAGTCATGCAGCAAAGAAGCAGACCCTTCAATCCAACTATTCTATGTCAAGCATGATCCCAAGATGAATTCGTCCCACCGGCCTGCTCCTGGCCCATATCTGACCAAACCTTTCCTCTTTATCTTCTTAGCCAAATATCTTTCAATCATTGTAATTTTATCCACATCCATCACACCCTCAGGAAGTTCATTCACTATGCGAATCACACACTGTGTAAACAAAATCCTCATGTTTTTTTTAACGATCTCCTCTCAACTTTAAAAATGTACGCCTTAGTCTTGAATTCCCACATCCTTGAGTAACTCAATTAACATTAACTCTACTTTTTCCTCTCATTGCTTTGCAAACTTCCATCAGGTCGCCTCTCAACCTGCTATGCTCCACTGAAAAGAGTCCCAGCCAATCCAGCCTTTCGTTCTAATTCACACTTGCAAAGTCAGCAGCATCCTGGGAAAATCAAGGCAGATGCAGTATAATTTGTTTCAATGTGGAGCTATTCAGTTTGGAAGCATAAACCAAGAAAGACCATTACTACCTGAATGACTGTTAATTGGCAGAGTAAAGTGTTCAGCGGGACCTGAGGTGGCACAGTGGCGTAGTGGTTAGCTTAGTTGCCTCATAGCCCCAGAGGTTGAAATCCAGTATTCATGACTTTGAGGTGGAATCTATTGGAAGCCAACGTAGAAGCAGGGAATTGCAGCTTTTCCCAAATGTACCTCTGGTGCCATTCGATACCAAAAACAGTCGCTGCAACTTCCATTGTGAATGCCAGTCACCAATGCTCAATTATAGGAAGGATGTTCTCAACTTGGAGACACTCAAGTCTTAGAATACCTTCACTGTAGAAACTGTCCATTTGGGCCCACAATTCTACAAAGACCAATTCTACAAAGACCTTGACTCACCCCCATGGCTTATGCACTTTCCTACACATCCCTGTCCACTATGGGCAATTTAACATGACCAATCGAACAAAATTACACGTCCTTAGAATGTGAGAGGAAACCGGAACACTGAGAGGGAACTCTCGGAGTCACGAGGAGAATGTGCAAAACCCACACAACCAGTCGCCCAAGGCTGGAATTGAACGCTGTCCATTAGCGCTCTGAGGCAGCTAAGCTGACTGCTGAGCTCCCGTGCCGCCCCAGATCCCACTCAGTGTTCTCCTCTCTCAATTTACAGTCATTCGAGTAGTAATGCTCCTTCTTGTTTTGCACGTCCAAAGTGAATAACCTCTCATTTATCCAAATTATGCTGTGTCTGCCATTAATTTACACACTCACCCAACCTTTCCAGATCATACTGGAGGATCGCTGCATACTCGTCACAGTTCACCCTCCCACCCAAGTTGGTATCATTTTCATGCTTTGTGTTGTTATATTTTGTTCCCTCATACAAATCATCTGACCTGCTGTGCTGTTCCAGCAATAAAGTTTCAACTTTGATCTCCAGCATCTGCAGACCTCACTTTCTCCTCATTTTCATGCTTTGTGTTGTTATATTTTGTTCCCTCATACAAATCATTAATATTTATTGTGAATAGTTGAGGTCATAGTACCGATCGCGGTGGCAACCTATTAGTTGCTGCCTGACAGTTTGAAAATGACCTATTAATTCCAACTCTTTGCTTCCTCTCTGCCAACTAGTTTTCTCTGCATCTCGCTCAATCTCATACGCTTAAAAAAGACAAATAAATGTTTTCAAGCCACAGCGTTCTTAGAGAGTGTATCACTGATAGGTCGGTTCTTGATTCGTAAGGGGGTCCAGAGTTACAACAAAAGAATAGTGTTAAGACATGTATCAGCCATGATCAAATGGTGGAGCAAACTCAAATAGGCTGACGGCCTTACTTAAGTCTTACATGTTATGGTCTTAAGGCTGAAGATTGATTTGTTTTGCACGCTCCTTCCCAGTATTGTGATTACGCTCAGTTTGGGTTGTTAATTCTGCTGTAATGTTTCAAAACCTCTTTTTACTACTTATTCCTCCACTTGACGGGCGCACACAGAACCTAACATTAAGTCAGCTCACAAAAAAAAAACAATTCACAGAACGTTCACATCTTCTCCAAAATGCCCTTAAATATCTCGCTTCTGAATCTACAGCCGCTCATTTTCCGTGGGTTCTTACTCCAACCACACCATTTTCATGGCTTGGTCAGGAATGCTTAGAATTCCTAATAATGTGGGGAATTTCATACAGAGGCTAATTTAAGATGCATTATTAAATTAGGACGCTTTTGTAGAATATTAAACAAGGAAAATATATCAAATGGATCATGTAATCATAATTAAAATGAACCATCGAGACTATAACGTCGTTATTTTATATATATTTCTTACACTTCAGTGTCTACAAGAATTAGCAGTGTTTATGAAGCTCTCGATTCAGCACGTGACGGGGGAAAAGTCCTGTGTAAATGCAAGTTATTTTGTATATTTAATGAATGTCATTACTGCACGCACTCGTCTTCACTTCTTATATTCTGTAAGAGAACATAATTAAACAATTTGAATTAAAGCAGTCCGTGAAATGCATCAATATTTAAAATGTTATTAGATGTTTCAAATTAAAGATTTCAACCGCTTAAATATTCCGAAGTTAAATATGAACTGGAGTTCAGACAATCAATATTTGTGCTGTTCTCCACAACATGCAGGCAGATTCGTTCCAATGCCACATTTAGCCAAGCATTATTGCATCACAAGGTAACTAAAAGACGAAACTAGCTCGTTTCTGGTCACTTATTTCCATTAACTCCATGCTCCCATATAATTAATAATGAACAAGAAAGAACTTGGAATCACTAAACTCGATCAGAAAACTTTGCGAAATAAGAGATACAGTAACTTCTCCTAATTATCTGTTCCAATATAGGCAAACCACTGAACACATCCTTGGCAAAAGGCAAATTCTTCAGAAAGCAGATTTTGTCTCACATGCAATGCAGCAGCTCAGGAAGAGAACCCCCAATCCGCACCTCCCATTCCCAAGCGTTTGGCTGTAATCGAGATAGGGAGAAATAACTTTCACTTCTTCAAGACGCCAATAGCAACTGTCGAAAGCTAAACTTAATATCTTGAATCTGTGTGTGAGAACTTGACCATGCCCATTCAGGCTGCTTCCATTGCGCCAGCTTTTAAAAAAAAACCAACACATCACAACTAGTTTATCTTCTCTTAGACTGCTTAGCACCTGTCCACCAATCTTCCTCTCTGTTAAAGAAACCAGAACAAAACACATCTCTTAAAGCCACAGCAGCATCACCCTTCATAATATCAGGGGAAAAACTTGCATATTTCTGTCAGAAAAATTCTGATATTGAAAAGAAAGAGGTATTGAGCGTTTAAAAAAAGACAGCTAAGTCCCCAGACCATAATGGGACCTATTCCAGAATATTCTGCAAAGCAGGAGAACACATTGCTGCAACATTGACAGACATCTTGTTTCCTCTTTGGCCACAGGTGATGTCCCAGAGGACTGGAGAATAGCCAACGCAATCTGAATGTTTAAGAAGGGTAGCAGGGATGATACAGGAAAGTACAGGCCTGTCTCCCACACATCAGTGGTAGGGAACGTATTGGAAAAGATTCTCAGGGACAAGATCTATGCGTATTTAGAAGTAAATAGATTTATGTACAGGGGAGGTCGTGCCTCAGTATCTTGATCAAGAGTATTTGAGAAGGTGACGAAGTTGATTGAAGAGGGAAAAGCGAATACTGATGTCTATATGGACTTCAGTAAAACCTTTAAAAATGACCCTCGTGGCAGGCTTGTACAAAAGGTGAACTCACATGGTACCAGGGAGATAGAATTGGCTCAGTAATAAGAAACAGTGTATTGGTACAAATATGCTTTTTGGAATAGAGGTTGTGTCAAGTGGTGTTCCACAATGATCAGTTCTGGGACCTCTGCTCATTTGGAGGAATACGTGGCTAGTCTAATTAGTAGGTTTGTGGATGATACAAAGACTGGGGGAGTTGTAGATATTGGCAACGATTGTCAGTGGGTACAGCTGGAATCACATCAGTTAGAGGCATCGGCAGAAACCTGGCAGATAGTGTTTAACCTCGATAAATGTGAGGTGGTGCATTTCGAAAGGTACAGTACGGCGGAAATTATACACAGAAAGACAGAACTCTTAGAAGTATTGATTTACGGAGCGATCTGTGTGTGCAAGTGTACAGGTCGGCGGCACGCTGGCTCAAAGGGACAGCACGGTGACTCAGCAATTAGTATTGGTGGCTGACCAGCGCCAAGGACCTTGGTTCGATTCCAGCCTCGGTCGACTGTCTGTATGGCACTCGCACATTCTCCCCGTGTCTGTGTTGGCTTCCCCGGGTGCTCCGGTTTACTCCCACAATCCAAAAATGTGAAAGGTAGGTGAATTGGCCAAACTAATTTGCCCTCTGTGTTCAGGGGTCTGTGCATTAGTCGGGGTTAACGAGGTAATAGGTAGGAGAATGTGGTCCGGTTACGTTATTTAACGGAGGCTTGGTGTGGACTTGTTGGGCTGAACGGCCTGTTTCCAGACTGTAGGGATTCTATGAGGTCACTGAAGGTGACCGCACCGGCAGATAAGACAGTACAAAAGGCCTATGGCATGCTTGCCTTCATTGAAGGGGCACTGAATATAAGGATAGGCAAGAAATGTTGCATTTTACAGAGCTTTAATTCGGCCACACGTGGAATATTGCTGACAGTTCTGGAAGAAGGATATGGTTGCTTTGGAGAGGGCACAGAAAAGGTTTCCTGGTATGAGGGATTTTAGACATGCAGAATGTCTGGATAGCTAGGTTCATTTTCGCTGGAACCCAGGAGGTTGACGGACGACCTGGTAGAAGTTTATTAGATTGTGAATAACATGGTTAAATTGGAAAGCATGAGACTTCTTCTCACTTTGGAAAGGTCAGTTGCTCGGGGACATAGTTTCAAGTTGAGAGAAAGGAATTTTTAAAGAGATGTCTGAGGCAATGTTTCCATGCAAAGGGAGGTAAATGACTGGAATGCCCTGCCTATGGAGATGGAAGCAGTCACAATAGTAGCATTCAAAACTACCTCGATGCACGCATGAATGGGAAGCGAATCGAGAGCCACAGATCCTGTAAGTGAAGATAGCATGGAAGGGCAAAATATGTTGGCGCAGGATTGGAGGGCCGAAGGACCTGTTCTTAGGCGGTGTTATTCTTTCGTCTTTGTTCTAAAATTCATGACAGAACGCGACCAACAATATTATTCCAGGCTTGGAAGTAAAATTGTAGCTTTTTGTCATCTTAAGCACCAGCAGTCCACTTCTGTCAAAAGCAATATCTGCAATGAATGTGCTGTTGATTGACAACTAGGGTGTTTCTCTTGTCCAAATAATGTCAAATCATTAAGATGTGGATAACACAGTTGAGAAGGAAATTATTGACCATTACAAGTTGCCCTTGAGAAGGTAGTCAGTCAAAGAACAAAAAACAAAGAAAATTTACAGCCGAGGAACAGGCTGAGCCGATCCAAATCTATTCTCCAGACCGGTTGCCCATTTCCTAAGCATCTGTATCCGGCTGCTCCCCACCTGTTCATGCATCTGTGCAGATGCATCTTAAATGAATCTGCAGTGCCTGTCTATACTACCTCTGTTGGCAACGCGTTCCAGACACCCACCAATATCTGTGTAAAGTACTTGCCATGTGTATCCCCCTTAAATTGTTCACCTCTCACCTTGAAAGCGTGACCTCTCATTATTGAATCCTTCATCCTGCCTATCTCTATCTACCTTGTCTACATCCTTAATGATTTTGTAGACCTCAATCAGGTCCCCCTCAATGTATTTTTTTCTAATGAGAATAAGCCTAACCTACCCAATCTCTCTTCATAGCTAACACCTTCCATACCAGGCAACATCCTCGTAAATCGTTTTTGCACCCTCTCCAAAGCATCCACATCCTGTTGGTAATCTGGAGACCAGAACGGTGCACAGTATTCCAATTGCGGCCGAACCAACGTCGTGTACAATTTAACATGACCTGCCAGCTCTTATACTCAATAGCCCGTCCGATGAAGGCAAGCATACCATATGCTTTCTTGGCCACTCAATCCACCTGTGCAGCAACCTTCAGGATACAATGGACCTGCACTCCCAGATCTCTTTGCTCATCAACTTTTCCCAAGGCTCTCCCGTTCACTGTATATTTCGCTCTAGAATTAGTCTTGCCAAAATGCTTCACCTCACTTTTGCCTGGATTGAACTCCATCTGCCACGTCTCTGCCCAACACTTCAGTCTATCTATAGTCTCCTGTATTATTTGACAGTCCCTAATGCTTTCTGCTACTCCACCAATCTTCGTGTCATCTGCAAACTTGCTGATCATACCAACACTTCCCTCTTCCAGATCATTTATGTATATCACAAACAACAGTGGCACCAACACTGATCCCTGTGGAACACCATTGGTGACCTTTCACCACTTCGAGAAACTCCCTTCAACGACTACTCTGTCTCTTGTTGCTCAACCAGTTATTTATCCACCTGGTTAGAACACCCTGCACACTATGTGTCTTCACTTTCGCTATTAGTTTACCATGGGGTACCTTATCAAACGCCTTACTAAAGTCCATGCAACAACCCTTCCTTCATCTATCAACTTGCTCACTTCCTCAGTACATTCTCCAGCAACTTTCCCACCACTGACGTCAGACTCATTGGTCTGTAGTTATCCGGAATATCCCTACTATCCTTCTTGTACAGGGGGACAAAATGAGCAACCCTCCAGTCGTCGTGCAGGGGGACAACATGAGCAACATTCCAGTCTTCCTCAATTCCTGCTTCTCCGGAAGGTCCAGAAATAAAAGATGTTAGTCTAGTTTCGATTCACTTTTGGTGATATGGGCAAATGGTTGAAGGCTCTGGGAACTACAAACACTGTGAGCGCTGACAACATCGCGACAGTGCTACTGAATACATATCATCCAAAACTTGCCGTGCCGCTAGCTAAGCTGTTCCAATATAACAGGAGCGTGGAACTCACTCAAATATGATGATAGTTGTCTCATTATGTCCTGTCCAACCCGACAAATTAACAGCAATCAGTATAATCGCGATCATTAATAAAATGATAGAAAGGGTCCTCAGCAGTGCTAAACAGCAGAAGCTGCTTTACCATAGGTTTGCCTTCCGCCAGACCTTCTTAGCTTCTGACATCAGTATAACCTTAACTCAAACATTGACAAATGAACTGAATTCCAAATGTTAACTAGAAGGGATAGTCCCTCAAGTCAAGGCTACACTTGATCGAATGTAGGATCAAGGAGCACAAGCAAAAGTAAGATCAATGGGAATCAACACTTATGTCTGATTGGCGTCATATTTAGTCGGAAGAAAGATAACTGTAGCAATTCGAGGTGAGATAGCTCAGCACAAGGACATCTCTGTAGGAATTAGTGAAGGTAGTATTGAAGAACAATTGTCTTCAACTGCTTCGTTAATCATCCCATTATCACAAGTGAGGGCGTTTGATGATGACGACGCAATATACAACGCAATTCACAACTCCTGAGGGATGTGATCTATTTATATTTAGAAAAGAGTGGGCTTATCAGTGATAGGCGACATGGTTTTGTGCGGGGAAGGTCTTGCCTCACAAACTTAATAGAGTTCTTTGAGGAAGTGACCAAGCTGATAGATAAAGTGAGGGATGATGCACGGACTTTAATAAGGCGTTTTATGAGGTTTCCCATGGTAAACTAATAGACAATAGACAATAGACAGTAGGTGCAGGAGTAGGCCATTCAGCGAAAAGAGTGGGCTTTTCAGTGATAGGCGACATGGTTTTGTGCGGGGAAGGTCTTGCCTCACAAACTTAATAGAGTTCTTTGAGGAAGTGACCAAGCTGATAGATGAAGTGAGGGATGATGCACGGACTTTAATAAGGCGTTTTATGAGGTTTCCCATGGTAAACCAATAGACAATAGACAATAGACAGTAGGTGCAGGAGTAGGCCATTCAGCCCTTCGAGCCTGCTCTGCCATTCAATATGATCATGGCTGATCATTCCTAATCAGTATCCTCTTCCTGCCTTATCTCCATAACCCTTGATTCCACTATCTTTGAGAAAGTGAAGTCACATAGTGTGCAGGGTGTGAAGCTGCCTGTGGCCAAATGCAGCACGACTTAGAAAATTTCCAGATTGGGCTGAAAAATTAACAACTGCCATTATCACATTACATCGTCAGCCAATATGCATCAATAAAGAATTTAGCTTTCATCACCTGATATCCATTGTCGTTACAATCACGGAATCCCCCATCTTAGGAGTTACGCTTAACCAGAAACTGAACTCGGTGAGTAATTTAAATATGTACTTGAAATAAGGTTGTAATGATTTGACAAACAGAGAGCTGGAGTGCATGTTATTGTTAATTGCACTTTCGCTGAGAAGGTCCTTCAATGTTTAAATGGCTAACAACGGTCAGCTGGGATTTGTCTATTGTGTTTCCTCTGCACTCGATGGGCAGGATCCATTCGTGAAATGTTTCCTTTGCTCGAAGGTGACAGCATTCACGTTATACTAGAAGAACTAAAATAAGGAAGTTGCCAATTGTGGAACACATATGTTCGATATCTCTGCCTGAACATTGGAGAAAACAATTGCCTTTGCTTTGTCCAGTGCTTCCAGCCAATTCTTGATCCCACAGATATTTTATTATTCTGTCCCACACAATAGCATTCTCTTTAAGGTGTTCACAATCATCTATTACAGGTTAGGGCCAAGAAGTCGTGTTTCACCAAAGCCCTTCTGCTTCAGTCCATATCTCAATGTCTCAGCCATAATCTTCTCTCAAAGTTATTGGTCGTTCACATCGAGGAAATTAAGAGAGGAATTGAAAATCTGTTTGCTGGGCATCTTGGTTCTAGTCTTGTTTCCTGAAAAATACATTTTTAACACTAAAACTCACTGACTTATTTTGATATTAAACTAAAATCAACTTGTTTCGACAGTCATGCAGGTGGGCAAGGGTCAGCTTTAGTAGAATTGCCGCAATGAAAATTAACAATATACATTTTTTACAGGTACTTGAATTAATTGGCATTGAATTGAAATGTCAAAGAATAATCAGCACAGCAACTTGTTATGTGCAGATAAATGTCACGGTGCACAGAAACTTCATAAGGCAAAAGCTTCGAAATTGTTCAGTATTCTCTAGTCTCGAAGCTTGAGGGTGTTTTACAAAGAAAAAAAAACATAAATCCTAAATAATTGTCTGCACTTAAAAACAAAGAAATTAAACCACAAACTAAGATTTGTTTTTCACTCTCAACGAAAGAATGCTCGTTCAACTTCTTAGATTGAAATATATATCCATGTCATTAATTGCATTTTTCAGGCAGCGAGATGTTTATGCTACATTGTTTCTTTCAAATATACAAACCTGAAACAAGTCATAAATTAGGGGTGAACCCAATCTGCGTAAATCCGATACCGCACATATGATTAAAATAGATGCTTATGATTAAGATTCTTCTCAAGCATGCAAAATTGGAATGTGTTTACTGAGATAAAGAGCAGACAACAACTAACGAAACATGCAAATGATTGATATCACGGCTGATATCGCCAGGAAGATGCAGAAGGTTAGAAACGGTTGATCACACAAACATCTCTGTATGACTTGAAGGAAAGTTTACACCCCCACTACCTGGAACATCATGTTTCAAATTGACAATATTTGGGAATGATTTATTTTAAGTTTTCAAGAACATGAGATCTGGAATTTCAAGAGACCCATTACTGAAGTGGCTAGAAATCAGGAAAAGAAGCTTAATAGAGCACATGGGACATTTGGTCTGGATTCTGGAGGCATGAAGTAAAATCGCTGACGATCTTGTGCTAATCCATTTAAAATCATTGATCAGTTCATGACAGAGGGAAAATAAGCTAGAAAAATGAACGATGACCCACTCTTGAAGAAAGAAGCGATTGTGCATAATATGTGTTAATGATAAGAGCTTGGGAAATGTCGAGGTGCAAAATATCTTGGATATCCTTGTCAATAAGTCACTGATAGCTAACATGCATTGGCACAAGCTATTTGAAAGGTAAATAGAATTTTAGCCTTTATCACAAAAAAGAATTTTATTCCTGGAGTAGAAGAGTGTTGCTTCAATAAGCAGAGAAGTTTTCTTCGACAGCACCTATGGTGTATATCTTTGAATCCTTATCACGGGAAAGCACAATTTCCGTAGAGAGAGCACAATGAAGGTTCAGCAGATTTGTTCCCAGATGGCGTGACTGGGCTTCTACAATGCTACAGACCTTGATGACTCTATGTTGGCATAGCTCATACAACTTAAAACAGTACAGCACATGAACAAGCCCTTCAACCGACGATGTTGTCTTGAAAATAGTATCATAGAATAGAATCATAGAATCCTCACAGTGTGGAAACAGGCCAGTCTGCTAAACAAGTCTATACCAAAACTCGGAACAGCACCCCAACCAGAGTCATTCCCTAATCCTATCTCTGTAACCTTGCATATTCCATGTCTACTGCATCTAACCTACGCATTTCTGACCTCTATGGGCAATTTCGCGTGGGCAAGTTAAAGTAATCCCTTCTGTCTGCCCTTGGCCCATATCTCCTAATCCTTGCATATTCGTATGCTTATCTGAATGTCCCTTAAAAACCCCTATACAATCTGCCTCCACCATCACTCCTGGCAGCGCGTTCTAGACACCTCCCACTCACTTGCTCCTCCATTCTCCTTTGAAAATTTCCCCTCTCACTTTGACTATAAGCTCCCTACAATTCGACATTTCAACTCTGAAACAAAACGATTCTGACTGTCAACCCTATCTATGCGTCTCATAAGGTTATCGACTTTTATCAAGCATACCCCTAGCCTCCGGCACTGCAGATAGAATAACCCGAGTTTTCTAATATCCCGATATAGGTCATGCCCTCTAATCCAGGCGCACCTTAGTAAACATTTACTGCACTCCCTCCAAAGCCTCCACATCTTTCCTGTAATGAGGTAAGCATAATTGAATGGCTATTCGTAGTCTTGTAAAGTTGCAACATGGCATTCTGACTCTTGTCCTCAATTCCTCATCTAATAGAGGCAACCATGCCACATGCCTTTTATAACACCCTATCTACTTGCGTGACCACTATTGATTTGAACTACAAGATCATTCTTTACATTAATGCTTTACATTGATTGTACAATTTTCCTTAATACTTGATCTCCCTCATACTTACCCGGATTTAACTCCATCTGCCAATGCTATGCCAAAAAGTCCAATGCTCCTGCAACCCGCTGTTTCCTTTGACAGCCTTCTAGCTCATCCACAACTTCACCAATTTTTTATCATCTGTAAACTTACTCACCCTCCTATCTTCATTTTTATTCAGGTCATTTATGTATATTACAAACAGGAGAGGTCCCAGTTCAATTCCCTACAGAACACCTCTTGTCAGGGATCTTCAGCCAGAAAAACAAATTTCCATCACTTCCCTTGGCCATCAACGGTCAAACCAATTCTAAACCCAAGCGGATTACATGCAACTTAATCTTATGGATAAGTCTACTATGCAGGAGCCTATCAAAAACCTTCTTAAAATCCATGCATGCAGCATTCAATGTTGTACCCTCCTGGATCGACTTTGTCACCTACTCAAAAAATTCAATCTTGTTATGAAGACACGACCAGACCTGCACAACTCCATGCTGACTCTCCCTAATTAGGCAATGCTTTTACAAATGTGCATAGATCCTACTCCTAAGAATACCATGCAGTAGATTCCCAATCACGGATGTGAGACTTATCTGTTTATGCTTTCCTCAATTATCCATATTTACCTCAGACCAAAGATCATAAAACATAGGAACAGAAATGTCGGCCGTTCAGCCGTTCGAGTCTGATCCGCCATTCAATCATTGGCTGATATTCTTGTCAACCCCAATGTCCTGCTGTTTCCCGGAACCTTAGATCCACTTTGCAATCAAGAACCAATCTATCTGTGTCTAACATGCACTCAATGATCTGACATCCAGAGCTTTCTGTGAAAGTGATTTCCATAGATTCGCCAATCTCGGGCTGAAGTTTGTCCTTACCTCCGTTCTAAAAGGTCTTTCCTTTATTCGAGGGCTGTGCCCACGAGTCATACATCAAATTTTGGTTTCCGACATGAATTTCAATCTGTGATGGATACAAAATGGGGAAAAGAGTAACTTTCAAACGGTAATGGAAAAGGAGACTTCATTCAAATTAGTAAAGATTGCTTACCACAGTGTAAAACGGAACCTTTGAGGTGGTAAGAGAAGTAAAGAAAGCTCACGGGTTTTTACTACATTAAGTTAGGACAGAACAAGTCGGAGTGTTGATGGTTTAGAGAAAAACAAATCATTGGGAAGACGGATGTGAGAATACAGGATGAAACACTGGATTTTGTCGAAGTGCTAAATTAAGGCACAATGGTACCTGAAAAGCCGGACCAAAATATACAATCTGGTCAGGGTTGATTGAGAGGGAAACAACACATATTCTTAAATCATTTACTTGTGAGGGTAGTGTTTACTCACATATGCCAGGAGGAGTAGATGCAGAAATTGCAATTTCAAGAGATTCGGCAGTATGTCAATCTTTGATGTTGAGAGATGAGGCGATATTCAGTTCAGAAGGACTATTTCCAGAAAATGTACTAATATGAGGAATTCACGGTGAGACAAGTGTACTTCATTATATGAAGTGAGGTAGGAGTTTCTGGAGAAAACTAGAGAAGTGGTCGTAAGACTCGTGCAGGAACTCTGTGCTCCAGAAATCTTTGACAATGACATAGCTGGATGACAGGTGAGAGAGCTTCCTACTGTTGTTGAAAAGCTGTTTTGACATCAGGCAACTGAGGCATTGCCCTATTTTTCCTGACTGCGTGGGTACAAGGTCACAAGGCCACAGGTTGAAGCAGGAGGACAAACCTAAGAATAAATATTTAGAACATTAAATTATATTATTGTCTAAAATGCTTCATCAAAAGACAAGAGAAGAAAAAACACTTGGTGGAGGACAACTTTGATATTTTTAATTTAGAGAAATTAATTGACTTACAACAGAACGATGTAGAAGTAAAAAACAGAAGTGTTAAAATCATACATAGAAGCATAATCTGAGTTTATAACAGAATGTTAAAGTTTTATAGATGACGTCTTGATGAGGAAATGGAGACCTTCAAATACTGAGACCGATGACAAATGACCAGAAGTTCATCAGTTTGTGTACACATTTAATACCTATTCCTACATTTGAAGTATTTATTTACAACGGTCTTAACTGATTGGGTAGGAAGCTTGCCCAAAACAATAAGTGGAAAGCAGTATTGCCTATAATGGACTGCCGAATAGATTTCCATTGGCCATTTCATTATGCAATATCACAGCTAAAAGGATTGGTGAAGATATACGCAAATATTTTATGAGATATAGACTATACAGAGGTAATCAGGTCAAGAATCAAAATTTAGGGCAAAATTATTCAATGAAGTTATGGATAACTTAAAATAAAAAAAATCAAATCCACTGTGTACCATCCAGAATCGCGTCTTTGGGAGATTACATAGACACTTCGATTACTTAGGAATCAATGGGTAATTTTCAATTTGTCAAGCAGTAACTAGTGGGGCTCCAGAGGGATTGGTGCTTGGACCTCAGTTGTTCACAATATATATTATTCTTTGAAAGACGGAATAAAATAAAACATCTCAAAGCTTGCAGATAATACCAAGCTGGGTGGGGTCGTGAACTGTGACAATGATGCAGTGATCCTCCAACACGACATGGACAAGTTGAGTGAGTGGGTACGTCAATGGCAGATGCAGCATAACTTGGAAAAATGTGAGGATATTCACACTGGAAGCACAAAAGAAGAAAGCACATCACTACCTTAACAGATGTAAATTGGGAGAGGAGAGTGTGCAGCGGGACCTGGCGTCCTTGTGCGTCCGTCGCTGAAGGTAAGCAGGCAGGTACAGCAGGTTGTAAAGAAGGTGAATGGTATATTGACCTTCTTTGCTACAAGTTTCGATTTCTGGAGCAGGAGTGAGTCGTTGCAAGTATACAAAGCATTGGTGATGCCACGCCTTTGATATTGTGTGAAGCTTTGGTCTCCTTTTTTAAGGACGGAGGCTCTTGCTGTCAAGTGAGTACCGCAACGGTTTATAAAATCCCTAGAATGAGGGAACAGGCCCTTTGACCCAACAAGTCCGAACAACAATCCATCCAGAACCATTCCCTTACATTTGCCCTTGTCTCATGCACCTAAACTACACATCTCTGAATAGTATGGACAATTTCGATTGGCCAAACCACACTCACCCGAACACCTTTCGATTATGAGAGGAAACCGGAGAACCCGTAGGAAACCCACGCAAACACGGTGAGACTGTGCAAACTCCACACCCAACGCTGTGATTGAACCTGATGTCCCTGGTGCTGTGAAGGAGCAGTGCCTACTACTGAGCCTCTTCTGTCCAGGTGTAGCCTCCTGGATTCAATATCAAGTTTAACATTTTAACACTCTACTCATACGTCAGTTATGTCATCCCCAGAACCAGCCTGGTAAACGATGACTCAGTGGTTATGAGTCGAGACTGACGAGGTTAGGATTGTTTTCGCTCGAGTTCATTTGAATAATGGGGAACCTCATAGAGACATATAAAGTTCTGACAGGACTAGATGAAGGGAGGATATTCCCGATGGTGAGTGTGCCTATAGGTAGCTCTTGGGTTCAAATGGTTGATTAGATTAGATTCCCGACAGTGTGGAAACAGGCCCTTCGGCCCAACAAGTCCACACCGACACTCTGAAGAGTAACCCATCCAGACCCATTCACCTCTGACTCATACACCTAACACTGGGCTATTTAGCATGGCCAATTCACCTGACCTGCACATCTTTGGACTGTGGGAGGAAACCGGAACATCTAGAGGAAAGCCATGCAGACACAGGGAGAATTTTCAAACTCCACACAGACAATCGCCCAAGGCTGGAATCGAACCTGAGACCTTGGTACTGCAATGCAGCAGTGCTAACCACCGAGCCACTGTGCCACCCAACCCTGTTATTAGGGAAAGCAGGATTAGGCTGTTGAGTTGATCGATCAGCCATGACTCCAATGATTGTTGGAAGAGGCTTGAAGAGCACAATGGCCTCCTCCTGCTCTTATCTTCCATGTTTCAGTGTCTACGTATCTATAATATCTCTTTTTTTCAGATAACACAAAACTGGGTGGAACAATGAGCTGTAAGGAGGATGCCGAGATGTTGCATGCTGATGTGGACAGGTGGAGTGAGTCGACAAATGCAAAGCAGATCCAGTATAATTTGGAAGAATATGAGGATATTCACATCGATTGGAAAAATAAGAATGCAGAGAAGAAAATGTTCTACAAGACCTTGGTTTCCTCATTACCAGTCACGGAGCAACAGTCAATAAATAATGCGAATTACAGTTGGCCTTTATAGTGAGAATATTCGAGTACACGAAAAAGGATGTTTTGCTGCAATTAGACATAGCATTTATAGTGCAGTTTTAATCTTCTAATCTGTGGAGATGTTCTTCCAATACAACAAATGAAGCGACATTTTGTCAAACTGCGTCCTGAAATGGCATGACATGACATGTGAAGAAATGTTGTGTTGGTTCAGATTGTATTCACTAGAGTTTAGAAGAATGGGGAGTGATCTCAGAGAAGATTAGGCTTGATATTGATAGAGTTCACAACCAGGTTTAGGTGTATCAAACAAAATTGGAGGAGAAGGAATACTCCACCACGATCCAATATGTGTTTTATAGTTGGTGGTCACACTTTGGAGAATCTGGATGTCAGTTAATCGTTGCAGTACTTAGAACCTGCAGCATTTTCATGTAGCCAGTAGTTTTATGTGGAGATTCCAGTTTTGTTTTTGGTCGATGGCAATCGTGACTATTGTGATACTAGAGGACTTATTGTCGGTAATGCAGTTGAATGTCAATGGTGAATGGTTGCATATCTCCTGTCGGGGTCAATCATTGTCTGCAACTTGTATGGTATGAAGATCATTGCCATTTCTCGGGCCAAATCTGGATATGTTCTAGGTCTTGCTGCATTTATAAATGGACTGCTTCAATATTTGAGGAGTGAGGAATGCTGCTGAACATTGTGCAATCACGGGCAAGCATTCCCCACTTCTGACATTGTGATCTGGGAAATATCACTGACGAAGAAGCTGAAAATTGTTGGGTCAAGGACTCAACACGGAAGAATTTCTGCAGATATGTACCGGAGCTGATAAAACTGATTTCCAAGGACTACAACTATCTTCCTTTGTGCTAGATATGAATCCTATTAATTTTCCCACTAATTCCAGTGATTCCACTTTTCATCAATCTCTTTGCAGTCACACTCAGTCAAATGTGGCTTTAATGTCAACGTCTGTCTCTCTGATCTCACCTCTGTGATTCTGTTGTCACTTTTCTGGATTCCATCCAAAACAGATTCCACGCATTTTCCTTCCGATCTGAGACATCATCATTGATTTAGATTAGATTCCCTACAAGGCGTTCGGCGCAACGAGTCCACATCAACCCTTAGCCCTGATTAATGCACCTAACACAATGGGCAATTTTGCATAGCCCACTCACCTAACCTTCACATCTTTGGATTGTGGGAGGAAACCGCAGCACACAGAGGAAATCCATGCAAGCACGGGGAGAATGTACAAACTTCAAACAGACAGTCACCCGAGGCGTGAATCGAACCCAGGCCCGTGGTACTGTGAGGTGGCATGCTAACCTCTGAGGCACCATGCCACCCCAACCATTAGCTTTGTCTTTTGGATGTTATTCTGCTTTCAAGGAATAGTGGAAACTTAGCTTTATTTTTCCTTATCTTCTATACTCCCAACCATGTTTTGAACTTTCTGTCACAAATATTGCCTCCTCCCAATTTCAACATTCGCCCAACTCCCATCCACCTGACATGCTACTTGAAACCAACTTCCCCAACATGTGCAAATCTCCTTCCAAGAGTATCAGTGCCTAATCTAAAAGAATCGGTTACGTTTAGACAGCCCTGCCACAGCATGCTGCAAAATTGGTTCTAACTCCTCAGAAATTCACTGGCTTCTCATACAGAGGTGTGCGACCAATTTTATAAAACTAATCCCTTAGTTCTTACGCTCACTGGTCCCTTTAGCATGGAAGCAGGCCATTCGGCGCATCCAGTCTACACAGATGCACCTCCTTACTATATCCCATGGCGAACACACTTAGCCTTAACACCCTGGACACTACGAACAGTTTAACATGGCCAATCTATTTAACCCACATACCGTTGGACTATGGCAGGAAAGAAGAGCCCCTGGAGGGAGCACACATTATCATAGAGAGAATGCGACAGTCAAGCGAGGCTGGAATTGAACCCGGGTTACTGTAGCCGTGTGGCAACACTGCTAACTATTGAGCCACCATGCCGCCTTATAGCACAGCATTACTTCCTTTGAGAATATGCCTTTTAATTTCCTTTATACCTCGCTCAAATCTGTCTTCAGGAACTCATTCTTCTTCCTTCCTATGATGTTGATACTATTGAGGACAACGAATGCTGTCTTAACCTGACAGGGATGTTCTGCAGCTGCACCATTATAACTTTGAGTTAGGGCCCAGCACACCATCTTGTAGTAATTCGCTTAGATACCAAGTGTCAGCTCAGGTTCTGGTCAACGGTCACTCTCAGGTTGTCGATAATTTGGGATACTTTGATGGCATTATCACTAACTGTTTCGGAGGAATAGTTAGACTTCCTTTAGTTGTGGATTGCAATTTCCTGGCATTCATGTGGCAGGAAAGTTCAATGCCACATGTTAGCCCAAAAGTGGCTTTGCGATCATATCTTGCTATGTTGGACATAGGCACTTCAATATCTGAAGAATCAGAAGTGGTGCTGAATTACGTGCATCGATCGGTGAACATTCCTACTTCTGAAGTTAGGATAAAGGGCGGGTCATTGATGAAGCAGGTGAAGATCGTTCAGCCTAAGTCATTTGCCAGAAGAACTTCAGCAGAGATATCCTGAAGCTGAGATGATTGATGGCCAATGACTAAAACTTGATAGGTAAGACACTGACCAATCGACTATGCTACGTGATTCCCACTGTCTCAAGTTTTGGTACAGGTTCTTGATTTGGCATTTCATCAACAGCTGATTTGATTTAAAAAATCATTCTCACATCCCCTATGGCATCTAACTGAAATGATTAACGCACCCGTTATTATTAGTAAGTGTTTCTTTTTTTGAATAGCGTAGTGAATGATGAACATTTTAGTTCTCCTTTCCATCAATAGGTCATTATGCAAATTTGGGGCAAACTCTGTCGCGTGTTTAAAAATATCAACAGCTGCGAATGAACTCACACATTTGATCATTTTTCTTACGAACTGTGGAAGGAGGTCTTGTGAAAACAATAAAGACAGTAATCAGGAAACAACTGGAATGCTGTGACCAGTTTTTGATGCCCATATCGATAGAAAGCTATTTTCGCATTTGGGACAGTCCAGAGAAGGAACATTAGTTTGATCTAGGATGTGGAGTGTATTTTTTAAAGAATGACTAGATTGGGCCTTTACGTATTGAATTTAGGAGAATATGATTCTTCAGAGATTTGGTAGGATAGAGGTTCATAGGTTGTTTCCTCTTGCAAGAGAATTTGGGGCAATGTTGCATAATCAGTGTAAGGGGTCGCCTATTTCAGGGAGAGATGGAGAGGAATTTCTGCTCTCAGAAATTGTAAATCAGCCGATTCCTTTCTGCAGAGGATGGTCAATCTTGGGTGATTAAGTATATGGGCAGAAGTTTACTCAGTGAAAGAATCACGGGAAAATAACCAGCAAAGTGGAGTTAATGATTATTAGATCAGACACGCTATCAATGAATAGTGGCAAACAGTTGATGGGACAACTGGCTTACTTCTGCTCCTATGTTTTACGGTCTAAACATGAAGTCTGGTGAAGGAGATGGACATTCAACAGGAGATAATAAATTTTACAGCATAACAGCATCATGGTTGACATGTCAAAGAAGATGTGTGTGGTTAACTAGGACAAACTCAAGAAGTCATAAAAGCCATCTTGTGTGACATGAAGGAAGTGTTTTTAACATAGGACATAGAACATTTCAGCGCAGTACAGACACTCGATGTTGCGCCGAAAAGTGGAACCAATCGGAAGTCCCTCTCACCTTCATCCAGAAAACTATCCAATGATCATTTAAATGCCCTTAAAGTTGGCGAGTCTATTACTGTTGCAGGCAATGCGTTCCATGTCTTACTAGTCTCTGAGTAAAGAAACTAACTCTTACCTCTGTCCTACATTTATCAACACTCAGCTTAAAGCTCTGTCACTTCGTGCAAGCCATCACATCCGAGGAAAAAGACTCTCACTATCCATCCTATCGAACACACTGATTATCTTGTACATCTCAATTAGGTCACCTCTAATTCTTGTTCATTCTCAAGAAAACAGCCTCCAGTTCCTCAGACTTTCTTTATAAGATCTTCCCTTCATATCAGGCAACATCCTTGTAAATCTCCTCTGAAGCCTCTCCAAGGCCTTCCTATAATGCATTGATCAGAACTGTATGCATTAAGCCAAGTGTGGCCACACCAGATGTTTGTACAGCTGCAGCATGACATCGTGGCTCCGAAACTCAATCCCTCAATCAAAAAAGCTAACATACCGTATGCTTTCTTTGCAATCCTATCAACCTGGCTGGCAACTTTCAAGGCTCTATGTATATGGCCAATGAGATCTCTGCTATTCTACACTAATGAAGAATATACCATTTGACCAATACTCCTTATTTCTTTTGCTCCTTCCAAAGTGAATCACCTCATGCTTTTCCGTATTAAACTCCATTTGCCACCACTCAGTTCAGCTCTGCAGCATATCTGTGTCCCTCTGTAACCTGAAACATACTTCAGCACTATCCTGAACTTCACTGACCTTATCTATGCCATCATCTAGGCATTTGTTTGTTAAAAAGGGAATGTTTTTTCTTTTGCGAATACTTTGATGCGCAAAGGAAGAATTTAAAAGAGCATGAACCCCGAGATTTCACAAACATCATATCGTGTTGGGGCGGCACGGTGGCTCAGTGGTTAGCACTGCTGCCTCACAGCACCAGGGTCCTAGGTTCAATTAGCACCTTGGGCTACCATCTTTGTGGAGTTTGCACATTCTCCCCGTGTCTGTGTGGCTTGCCTCCAGGTGCTCCGGTTTCCTACCACAGTCCAAAAATATGCAGATTAGGTGAATTGACCATGCTAAATTGCTCGTAGTGTTAGGTACATTAGTCAGGGGTAAATGTAGGGGAATTTGTCTGGGTGAATTGCTCTTCGGAGGGTCGGTGTGGACTTGTGTGGCCGCAAGGCCTGTTTCCACACTGTAGGGTATCTACCCTACCTTGAAGGGACGAGGGGGCATTTAAATGCTCTAAATAAAACCCGTGTGCAAAGCTCACTGCAGCCAGTTGCCTGGCACAGAGCCTGACTCTGTGTCTCAGAAGGGAAATGGGAGAATAGGAGAATGATAGTGGTAAGAGATTCATTGTTACCACTATCAGATTTAGTGGTGGCACTGATTGCGGGATATCGCAGCTCCTTCAGTGTTGTTCATTTCTTCAGGTTAAAGTCCTTGATACACCTTCCCAGCAGTCTTGTGGGTGTTTGTACAAGACCAGAGACTGTAACGGTCCAAATACTGAAGCTTAATTCAGGATGTGCAGTAAAATATTTGACCAGTTATTGACTCCCATATTTCCTTGAACAAATGAAGAAAAATGTTTTTTCGTCCTTCCAGCTGACGGTTCGAAAGTCAGACTACAAAAAGGCATGTGCATGAGCTGCACCCCCTCGTGTTGCAACCAAATAAGCAGATTTAAAAAAATACATTTAGCAGTAAGCAGAGAAGCTGAAAGCAATATAATTTCCTCAAACCCACCCGCTCTTAAGAAAACAGTCAGTCAAGACAACATTCTGCTTTCTATTTTTTCGATAATTTTGTAACCATTTCTTGATGCTGATTTTATTTCTTGGGCTTCAGTTGTGTGGAGACGCCGAGTCAATGATTCTTTCTGTTTTGCCCCTGTACACATTATGAATAGCAATTCCTTCCCTCGATCTGACGTTAGCTTTACCATGAAATTCAAGGACTTTGTGCAAATCTAAGTCAGATTCTAAGAAAAGGCAGCCGAGGTTAGCCATTTGACCTCTTGAACTCGTTGTTCCTTGTCCAAAAGATCACGCCTCATCTGATTCCAACTGAACTCCACATTGCAGACCGCACTCTAAAAAACCTTGATTTCCGTTTTTAATGCAATAAATACTCAATGTCCCAGCCTTCGTCGCTTACTGAGGTAGATAATGAATTAATACGCCGCTTGTCATGGTCTGCCAACTGAAAATGACATGTCTATTCCAACTTTCTGCTTCATGTCTTCCATTGCGCTGCCGTTATGTAAATCTAAGACAAAAGAAAACAATAAATGAAATCTCAGAACCTTAAAGTTCGCACAAAATGTGCCTACCAGAAGGCTCTGCCTTTTCTGCTTCTGTTACAGCCTTGCTTCTGCTGATCCCGTTCTCAGGGATGACTTCACTGTAATTTCGTCTATGAGTACTCACAACTGGATATTAGGTAATCTTTATGGTTTTCTTTTAGAGATCTTAGTGATTTCATGCGAGAGTTAGGCATTTATTCCTCGATTTTCTCTCACTTCAGATGGCATTTGTCACACCTCGCTCTGTCCAGTTGCCTCCTTTTTTATAATCGTTATGACATACCAATTTCTTCACAATGACATTGGTGAAAAGTCGTCAAACAATTGGATTAAAACTCAATTGGCTTTCAGTTTTTAAGTGCTTATTTTAATGATATGGCCAGTTCCAGCTAATAGGCAAAACATCTAGAAAAGCCTAAGGTTTCCAATCATACAGCCAATTGTTGCATGTTCCAATTTCAGAAATGTCCGTAATCTGTAGATACTTACAGATGCATTTTTCTGTGTAAATTTAAGCTGAAAAAAGCGATTTACCTTTTAAAAGGACAACCCTCCCTTTCCTCCTAACATTTTACTAAACGCATTCTTCTTCCTGCCTTCCACTTCACAAGGCCTCAACTTCCTAACAAATGGCAAACAAATTAGCAGGAATTGATTTAGTGGATGAAAACCCAGAAATGGGTTCGAAGGAGACTTGTCTTAAGTTAGCAGTATGAATAGTTCCTCCTAGAAAAAAGAAGGAGCATATTCACAACACTTAATATGAAAAGTTATCTGTCTGTAAGAACTATTGTTGCGTGAGTTGTCGAAGAAGTCTTCGCAACTCACAGCATTAGAACCACAAAGACATTGTTGGTGAAACTTGCACAATTGACAGAGAAGGAAACTGTACTTTGATTCACTGTAGTGTTTGAGCCTAGATAGATTTTTATTATGGTATTTTTGGATAGCTTGATTTCTTGAAAGCTGTTGAGTTTTAAATACACTTTTGCCATTAATATAAGATACGGTGCCTTGCATGTTTAGATTTCATTGAAAAAAACATTTGCGCAAACATTTTTAATACAACCATATCAATCTTGACTTTGACTTGTCTGTTGGGAACATTAGCTGTTATCATTACATTGTACACTATTTGAAGCAGGATTGTAAAATTCAGAGGTACAGTGGGATTTTAGAGCGCTTATGCAGAAACCACTGATATGCCAGGGCAGCAGGCGTGCAGGAAGGCAAGTGGAAGCATTATACCTATTGTGACAGGAATGGAATACACAAAAACAGAAATATTATTAGACTTGCACAGGGCCTTGGAATGACCACAGCCGGAGTATGGTTTATAATGTTGGTGTTATTGTTTAAAACATGGAGATGTTTACGTTTGAAACGGTTTATACAATGTCCACTCGCACTATTTTTCGGATGGAAGCCTATCTAAGAAGAAGAAAAAAGAAAAATGCAAGAACTATTAAACATGGGATGAATGAGGGAAACTCTTCACAAGTACAAAGCAGATAAACAGCCTCTACCATTGCGAATTATCTGGTGTCATCAGGGACGATTAGCGAGTAAGTTCATGAATAAACCAGGGCTGTGATGTGGCCAGGAGCTGAAAAACCTGCTTGAACTAAAGTGATCATCAGTGAGCAGGTTATTGATCAGCAAGTGCGGCTTGTTCGCACTGTTGATTGTCTTTTACATTGCAACACTGATGACTAAGAGTAGACTGATCAATTGGCTATTGAGCGATCGGTTTTGTCCTGTTTTGTTTGGACAGGACGACATGGACATTTTTCCGTATTTTTGGCAGACACTGGTATCACAATTGCACTGGAGTAGCTTGACTAAGTAAGGAGCAATTTCTAGAGAAGGTGCCTTCGCTACAATTGACAAAAAGATTTGGGGACCATTGAAAATTGTGAACAAGTTTAAACTTTCGAAAACGTGGCGTAGATGTGGCAGGTGCATGGGAATAGATCTGGCAGTGCAATACGAAGTTGTAAAATGTGAAATTGTCCATTTGTCAGAAAAAAAGAAGGTAGAGGAATATAATCTGCATGGTAAAAGATTGCAGAACTTTGTGATACAGGGGATTCCATCTATCCAAGTTCATGAATCACAAAAGGTTAGCACGCAGATATGGCACTCAATGCGGAAAGCTAATAGAATTTGTATTGACCTGAACTGATTTCAAGGACGGTTTTTCTTTATTTATACCGTGCATTGGTGAGAGTAAATCTGCAATACCATGCACAGTGCTAGGTCAAAATCTTGGATTTGTTGTATCCCCATAAACGTTGAATGCAACAGTTCAAGAAGGCAGATCACCACCACTTTCTAAAGTGGACAGTATGTGACGGATGATAAATGCTGGTGCAGATATCCTCTCCCAATATCATATATGAATAAAACTAAAAAAAATTCCACCTTTTTGAGGACGGATGTAAATGTAGTAGAAGCAGTTCAGAGAAATATTAGCTGATGTATGCCTAGAATGAGCGTCATACCTTACAAGAAACGCTTGGACAAGCTGGGCTTCTATCTGCTGGAGTTCAAAAGAGTAAGAATATTTTGAAATATAAAGGATCCTGAACCAAATGTTGGACTGCTGATTCCTCTTCTGGGAGAAACTAAAATAATGACTCTTAATTTAAAAATCAGCTTTGCCTTATTACTGGAGAGATAAAACGATTTCTCTCTCTGTCTATCTCGCTCAGATCATGCTAAATCTTTAGAATTCTCTTCTTGAAGCAGTGGCGGAAGCAAAGCCCTTGAATATGTTTATGGCACAGCTGTACAGGGTTTTGTTAAGGAAGTAATAGGAACTGGAATAAATGTGGATTTGAAGTTAAAATCAGATCAGGCATAATCTTAGTACATGGTAAAGCATGCCCATATAGACAAGTGACCTGTTTCCTCTCCTCTTTCATTTGTAACGGAGCACAGAAGAAGAACGTGCTAAAACGCATTAAATAAAACTAATTCAGGATTAATGAATTGAGAGAACATCATGTATAAATATTGTATATGTCAGGAATATGTTTCCTGGAAATTTGAATATTATGTAACGATAAAATTATGTATTGACCATGCATGAAAATGTCCAGCAGGGTAGCTACGGAAAAAAAAAAACTATTCCCCTTCGAGAACCTAGGACGAAAATTCACATTCAATGCACCATGTGCTTTGTGAGAAAATCACAAGGGTTATCTATTCATTCAGTTTATCAATTTGGATACAGAACTGGCTCAAAGGTAGAAGACAGAGGGTGGTGGTGGAGGGTTGTTTTACAGACTGGAGGCCTGTGACCAGTGGAGTGCCACAAGGATCGGTGCTGGGCCCTCTACATTTTGTCATTTACATAAAAGTTTTGGATGCGAGCGGAAGAGGTAGAGTTAGTAAGTTTGCAGATGACACCAAACTTGGAGGTGTAATGAACAGCGAAGAGGGTTACCTCAGATTACAACAGGATCTTGAACAGATGGGCCAATAGGCTGAGAAGTGGCAGATGGAGTTTAATTCAGATAAATGCGAGGTGCTGCATTTTGGGAAAGCAAATCTTAACAGGACTTATACACTTAATGGTAAGATCCTAGGGAGTGTTGCTGAACAGAGACCTTGGAGTGCAGGTTCATAGCTCCTTGAAAGTGGAGTCGCAGGTAGATCGGATAATGAAGAAGTCGTTTGGTATGCTTTCCTTTATTGGTCAGAGTATTGAGTACAGGAGTTGGCAGGTCATGTTGTGGCTGTACAAGACATTGGTTAGGCCACTGTTTGAATATTGCGTGCAATTCTGGTCTCCTTCCTATCGGAAAGATGTTGTGAAACTTGAAAGGGTTCAGAAAAGATTAACAAGCATGTTGCCAGGGTGTGAGTATCTGAGCTACAGGGAGAAGCTGAACAGGCTGGGGCTGTTTTCCCTGGAGCGTCGGAGGCTGAGGGGTGACCTTATAGAGTTTACAAAATTATGAGGGGCATGGATAGAATTAATAGACAAAGTCTTTTCCCTGGTGTCGGGGAGTCCAGAACTAGAGGGCATAGGTTTAGGGTGAGAGGGGAAAGATATAAAAGAGACCTAAGGGGCAATTCTTTCAAGCAGAGGGTGGTACGTGTATGGAATGAGCTGCCAGAGGATGAGGTGGAGACTGGTACAATTGCAACATTTAGGAGGTATTTGGATGTGTATATGAATACGAAAGCTTTGGAGGGATATGGGCCTGGCGCTGGCGGGTGGGACTAGATTGGGTTGGGATATCTGGTCGGCATGGACGGGTTGGAACGAAGGGTCTGTTTCCATGCTGTACATCTCTATGACTCTAATTGACTGTGCATGCAATTCAAAGGGACAACGTGTGAGTGGTCTACATTTCACCATTGGACTGCTGCATGGTTACACAATCATCTAAGTTACAGAGAGCATTACCACATGGCTTCGATCACTATCGACTGAAATGAGTCATGCCTTCCCTCATTTTTTTGTGAACATCGAATTCTCCACTCCCGCCGACGCCCATCCCCGGAAAATTCTGATACTGTGATATTGGGTATATTCAAGACAGAGATTAACATGTTTTGGATGATGTCAGAAATGGGAAATAAGGAGACAATGCAGAAAGCTGGAGTTCTGGTACAAGATCAACAATTGTTGAACTGAATGCTGGAGAGTGTTTCAGGGTTTCAAGAATACACGACTTATTTTTCCTGTATTCCCATCTTATTAAACAGAGATCTCCTAAATGAATAATGGAGAAAGTGTGCTGAATTTAAGACTATGGAATTAAGTAGAATATGCTCCAGTGGACAAGCACGTTCGGTTTACTCATCATAACATCATGAGGTGGTGAAGTACTATCAAAATAGCAATTAAAAGATTTGTTTAAACAAGGTGGTCTAGCATTCAGTGAGTTGAACAACAAAGTGATCTGAAAGAATTGAAATAAAGCATTTGGAGGCTAAGTGGTAAACATATGTTGAACGTCCCTGAGACCTTCAAAAATTGACTAATTCGATTATAATCGAATGGCAGTCCAAAACGTGCGGTTTGCAAAAAAAAGGGACACATTTAGTTGACGGACATCATGAAATTTCGCAATAAATACCAATTCAAGAAGAGAAATAACACTTATAAAGCACGACAGAAGAACTGGATGGACAACTGGATTCTGATTGCTAGATTCGTTTACAAGGAGAGTACACTCAGTGATGTTGATTGACAGCTATCAGTTTGTTCTTAAGATTTCAAATCAAGCCGGTTCATTCTGATTATAGTGTTAGTGCCTTGAGCAATGAATAGCCATAAAGCTGTCACGTCTATAGCATGAACGCACATGAAATGTATTCCCATGTCCTTCCTGTTTTCCATAAGCAGGCTGTAGTGTGTTATTGTACAAACTTTACAATGCACACATGCGCACCTGACAGCAAACCCAACTAATCCTAAATATGGTGTCAACCTAATTCCAAGGGAAGCAGTACTTCAGTTAATCTAGTCTACAGTTTTACCTATTCAAAGTGGTCTCCTCTACTTTGGGGAGACAAATGCAGAGCAACTGCAACCAAGATTGAGAAGCTGGTTATCGCTACAAATAGATCAAACACTCCATAGATTAAGCTACTCCACAACAGTCAGTGCCACGTGGTCATAAATGTAATGCATGAACTACGACATTTGTTTCACTATTACCCATTCCGTTTTGTGAGGAATCTTGGCTAAACAAATAACATTTCGGAACATAAGAACAAAGTAGGCCATTCAGCCATTAAACCCGAAGAACATGCACCTCTATTTAGTACAAGCGTGTCTGATAGAATACTCATTGCCACTGTATCCCATTAACATTTAACAAAACTGGCAACCAGAAATCAATATTTACTAAAAACACTGTCAACGAACGAATTCCCTACTGTGGTTAAGGGAGTGATTCCCAAAGTTTCACAAACATCTAAATAGCAAAACATTTTCTTTCTCCTTTCACACTGAAGTGGCTTTCCCCTTATTTTAAAATTGTGCCTTTGGTTCGAGACTCGTTAACTTAGAAGAGAACACATTAACTGTATCCACCCTGTCTATTATTTTAAGTATTTCATAAGTTTCAATCACATCGCCTTTCATTTGTAGAAACTACTGACAATTCTGCCCAAGTTTTCCTAATGTCTCAATGATGGGCAGTCCGCTGACCCTGGGGACAAATTTAAAGCTGTTTTGTTTCTGCTCTGAGACAAGCGCTAATTCGATTCTTTGTTTTTTTTTATATTATATGTCTTACATTGATTGCTACTCTGGGGTTCCCACCATTCAGAGAAAGTCTGAAGGTTAGATGTCATTTTCATTGTAACCAATTATATCTTAATTTTTGGCACAAAGCAACAATGATTAGAATTTATATTCTACAAGAGAATCTGAGACAGTGATTTATTTTGGATCCAAATTTGGGCACATTATTTGAGATAATAGTTCAGTTTATAATGAATCAGGGATATGTAGGACTAATGTAATATGGATACGCAGCTGTGTACAGAGATCAGGCAATGGGTTTATTTCCAAATGGAAGTTCACATACCTGGCGGATTATTACGAGATATTGAGATTTTTGAACTAAAATAATCATGATTCAGAGCCTTGGGGTAAAGGGAGGTCGGTATAAAAATAAAACTGTGAAATGCATTAAGAAATGGGTAGTACAAAATGCTTTGAATGCTACAAAGCCATAGAAATGTAGGGTCAGGTGAAATATTTTAGGAGCAATGCAGGTTCAAAGACATCTAGCGTAGCTGGTAGATTATTTTGTGTTTGATGCACGGTAAAGGAAAAAGCAGAACTGTACATGGCCACAGTGGAGAGCAGGGACATTGAATCTTGGAGTTAGTTTCAATTGACACGGATAAGGATAGAGTTAGTTGGATTAGGTCTGCAACGGTACAGGATAGAGAGGAAGTAATAACACAGTGCCATTAAATTTCTGCGTTATTTCGGATGATGGGGAGAGAGAGGTGTAATGGAATTGCTTTGTAATTGATGCAGAGCTATTAGGACATGACGCGACATAGAGATAAGTTGGAGAGTGACATGGGAATGGAGAACGAAAAACATAATGGCTTTTTTTAACTTATTGGATGACGCAAATAACATTTTGTTTGCAAACGCTGTGCTTTTGCGCACATCAGCGCTAATGAGTGTGCTCTAATCCACTTTCGTGTTTCTGTGAGCTGTGTGCAATCATGGGATTTGTTCAACACTGCAATCAGTTGCAGACAGCTTTACTGCGTAGCCACGCTTGTTTCCTGAAATCTCTCAGAACAAACGGGAAAACTTTCATCATTCTGTGCAAAGCTTTCACATTTATCGGTGATGATCGGTTCAGAGGAAGGTCGAGGTTTTAGATTTGGGGACATGTTGTTGTGAGGTTTGTGCCTTGAACTCATTTTCAATAGAGATGGGAATGCTGCTATTAATTGCTAAGTTGCAGCTCACACTTTGACATTATAAATCATTGCTGAGCCGGTTGACTTCTTTATCTTAACATAACGTGAGATGAGCCCTACAGAGGAAGGATGAAATATTCATTGAGCAAATACTTGAAACAAGAAATTATTTCTTTCCAGAAACTTCACACTGATAGTTATGTTGTTCAATACATTAATCAACCAATCATCTAATGCTGCAATTAGCGAAAGCCCAAAGACAAAGCATGAGAGCATACTCATGTCTACTTCATACACGGCCAATTTCTTGAACCAATTCTATTTTTTTCTAATGTAATCATGACAAATGTCTTTATTGCTTTGCCAGTTCATAACCAGATCAACACCCGTAATAAAATAATATTACTAAGCATAATTTATGCTACCATGGTTCTGGTAGAAGTGTACCACAAGATGATACCACAACAAAAGCTCCAAGTGCAATGTGAAAAGATTCTTAAAATTAAAGAGTAACGTTTCATGCTTATTAACAATAATAACATGATAATTTATTCAGAGCAAGGTCACATATGGAACTTTGCTTTTTGGCACTTTTCTTGTTTCCGAGATTGTAATCAAACACTGACTGATACGAGTGATTGAAGACTTTTAGCTGGTGAGCACAAGTTGTACTATGCTTCCCCCTGCTGGTCTCATTGCCTGCATGCAGTTAGCGAACAAAATAATTATAGTCTGACGGATGGGTTGAGGACAGGAAGGGGAAAGAGTGGTCGTGGGATTGGTCATTAACAGTCAGCACCCTAACAATTGTCCTTAGTGAATGAGGTATAGAAATAAAGATCGTTACGCTTTATGAACGCAAGGGTACCAGTATATTCAATATCAACATATTGAGACAGAATATAGCGGCAGGTACTATTCCCCAACATTCATGTGAACAGCTTTTGATGGTTGTTGCGAAGCAACAAAGTTGACACTGTTCAGCACCAGCAGTCCACGTTGAAAATACAACAAGACCTGGATAGAATGCAGGCATGGGCTGACACGTGTCAAGTTACAGTCATGCCACAAATGTCAGTTAATTGCCATCTCCAGCAAGACTTATTCTTACCATACCATCACTCCTTGATGTTAAATAAACAGCAATATATTTATGGCATTTATTTCCTACCTTTTAGATCGCAAAGCGAGACTGATTTGTACACAGACATAGGAGTGGAGTGAAACATATAGTAGAAATAGTTAGAGAGGAGTCGATAAAGGTAGTTTAAGCAGAGATGTGTATGTTGCATGAATTGATGTAGAGATTTACAGAATCGGCACAAGAGACAATTACAGAAATAGAGAGAGAGATGGAGAGAGGGAGAGAAAGAGATTTGGAAGTAGAATTGGGTAGGTTGAAACAAATTCAAAAGTAATCTAAATAGAGAAGGGTAAGGTTGCACGGTCAATTGATGTTTGTTTGCCTTCCATGCTGAAAATATTTTAAACACAGAATGTCGCCAGGACGTTACATAAATCTATTATGGGTGTACCAAGACCTATGATGTGCCTGGGCCTGAGGTTAAATAATAAAGAACTGGAGGCAGAGACAGCGGATGAACATTTGAGTTTGCACTGACTCCTGATATGCTGCATTGCAAGACTAACGATTAGGTCTGTTTTAAATGCTGACAACTGAATGCTGAAAAATGTTAAACTCTGCATTTTTACTGAAACACGTTTCATGGAGACTGAGTTCAGGATTTACACGAAATTGATGTCCAGAGATACAGAGGCGTTTACTGCAGCGTTGGAGAGTGAGACATGCCTGAAATATATGATATTAAGGTTGGTGTTTGGCTGAAATGTGCTCTTGTACGCAGAGATGAGAGTTCAGTATAACTGGCAGTCCTCCAGCAGAGAGAAATAAATTAATTTCCAGTCTCTTTGAATACCTGAATATATTTATCATTTTCAAACAGAGAGTGGTTCCTTTGTGGAATGAGCTTCCAGAGGAACAGGCAGATACGGGTACAATTTCGCATGAGAGAGCAGCGGGAGCTGGACGGAAGTGAAGGCAGAGCGCAAAGCCGGTCGGGAAGGTAAGTGATTGTTATTTAAGAACTTACCTCGACGCCAACGGTCTTTTCGCATCAGAGAGCGGCAGGAGCTGGGCGGAAGTGAAGGCAGAGCGCAAAGCCGGTCGGGAAGGTAAGTGATTGTTATTTGAGTGGGTGTGTTCTATGATGAGACGATGAGCAAGGCAGAGAGGAGACAGCTGCAAGAGACCCCGGGGGAAGTACCTGTCAGGCACAAGTTGAATCTTTTGGAAATAGTATAGACAGATGACACTGCCAGTCAGACAGGCGGACAGGTCTGTCAATCAAAGGTTGGCGTGGAGACAGAGCGGAAGAGTCGGACATCGCACAGAGCCGTGGATATATGGGACTCCATAGTGAGAGGCACTGACCGGGGTTTTTGTGGCAGCAGACGGGACTTAAGGATGGTGTGTTGCCTTCCTGGTACCAGGGTTAAAGACATCACAGACAGAGTGCAGGAAATCCTCAAGGACGAAGGTGAAGAGCCAGGGGTGATGGTACATATTGGCAGAAATGATGTTGGGAAGAAGAGGAGGAACATACTACATCGGGACTTCGGAGAACTAGGAAGAAGGCTGAAAAGCAGGACGTCCAAAGTAGTTATCTCCGGTTTGCTTACAGTTCCTCGGCTGGTGAGGCCAGAAACAGGGAGATAATGGAATTGAACGTGTGGCTGTGGAACTGGTGCAGGAAGCAAGGATTTAAATTCTTGGATCACTGGGGTATGTTTTGTGGTAAGCATAAATTCTACAAGAGAGACGGTTTGCACCTTAATAGGTTAGAGACCAGCATTCTGGCAGGCAGGTTTGCTACTGCAACACAGCTACGTTTAAACTAAGTAGCGTTGGGGGAGGGGGGGGAGGACAAACTGGATGTTTAAGAAGGAAATTGGAGGGAAAGTTAGAACAAGGGAAGTCAAGAAAGATAACTGTATCAGTGAGGCAGAAAACTCAGAAAGGCATCATGCTGTAAGGTTGAGTGAAATAAGAGTTGATGGGAAGGGTGAGGGCAGTAACAAATTAAAAATGCGATACATGAATGCACGAAGCATTAGAAAAAAGATGGATGAGCTTGACGCTCTTTTGAATAAAGGCAGCTACGATATTGTGGGGATAACTGAGACGTGGCTTCAAGTGGACAGGGCTTGGGAAATGAATATTCAAGGCTACACGTGCTATCGTAAGGACAGACTGACGGGCAGAGGGGGTGGGGTAGCCATGTCGGTAAGGGATGATATTCACTCCCTTGCGCGGGGGGCCCTAGAATCAGGGGATGTAGAGTCAGTGTGGACAGAGCTGAGAAATACTAAGGGTAAATATACCCTCTTGGGAGTTATTTACAAGCCCCGAAACAGTAGTCTGGATGTCGGATGTAAGTTAAATCAGGAGCTGAAATTGGCCTGTCGCAAAGATGTCACTACAGTTGTTATGGGGGATTTCAACATGCAGGTAGACTGGGAGAATCAGGATGGTATTGGATCTCAAAAAAGAGACTTTGTGGAATGCCTCCGAGATGGATTCTTAGAACAGCTAGTGCTGCAGCCGACCAGGGAGAAGATAATTCTGGATCTTTGCAACGAACCAGAATTGATCAGGGACCTCGAAGTGAATGAACCATTGGGAAGTAGAGATCATAATACAATAAGGTTCAACCTGCAATTTGAGAGGGAGAGGGTACGATTGGAAGTGACAAAACGTCTGTTGAATAAAGGGAACTATGAAGTTATGAGGGAGGAGCTGGTCAAAGTTCAATGGTGCAATACGTTAGCAGGGATAACAGTGGAGGAACAATGGCAGATATTTCTGTGTATAATGCAGAAGATGCAGGATCAGTTCATTCCAAAAAGGAAGAGAGATCCTAGGAGGAGGCATGGGTGGCTGTGGCTGACGACGGAAGTTAAGAAACATATAAAGTTAAAAGAGAAAAAGTATAACATAGCAAAGATAAGTGGGAAAACGGAGGGCTAAAGAACAACAGAGGATTACTAAGAAGGAAATACGAAGAGAAAAAATGAGGTACGAAGGTAAACTGGCCAATAAGAAAAAGGAGGATAGTAAAAGTTTTTTTAGGTATGTGAAAGGCAAAAAAAGGTTAAGACTAAAATTCGACCCTTGAAGACAGAAACAGGGGAATATATTACGGGGAACAAAGAAATGGCAGAAGAATTGAATTGGTACTTCAGATCTGTGTTCACTAGGGAAGACACAAGCAATCTCCCTGAGGTAACAGTGGCTGAAGGACCTGAACTGAAGGGAATTTATATTTGCCAGGAATTGGTGTTGAAGAGACTGTTAGGTCTGAAGGTTGATAAGTCCCCGTGGCTTGATGGTCGACATCCCAGGGTACTGAAGGAGGTGGCTCGAGAAATCGTGGATATTTTGGTGATTATTTTCCAGAGTTCGATAGATTCGGGACCAGTTCCTGCGGATTGGCGGGTGGCTAATGTTATACCACTTTTTAAGAAAGGTGGGAGAGAGAAAGCAGGAAATTATAGACCAGTTAGTCTGACCTCAGTGGTGGGAAAGACGCTGGAGTCTATTGTAAAGGATGGAATTACGACACATCTAGATAGTAGTAACAGGATAGCTCAGAGTCAGCATGGATTTATGAAGGGGAAATCATGCTTGACTAATCTTCTGGAATTGTTTGAGGATGTAATTCTGAAGATGGACGAGGGAGATCCAGTAGATGTAGTGTACCTGGACTTTCAGAAAGCTTTTGATAAAGTCCCACATAGGAGGATAGTGAGCAAAGTTAGGGCGCATGGTATTGGGAGGAAAGTACTAACTTGGATTGAAAGTTGGTTGGCTGATAGGAAACAAAGAATAGTGATAAACGGCTCCATTTTAGAATGGCAGGCAGTGACAAGTGGGGCACCGCAGGGATCAGTACTGGGACCGCAGCTTTTTACAATATATGTTAATGATATAGAAGATGGTATTAGTAATAACATTTGCAAATTTGATAATGATACTAAGCTGGGTGGCAGGGTGAAATGTGATGAAGATGTCAGGACATTACAGGGTGACCTGGACAAGTTAGGTGAGTGGTTAGATGCATGGCAGATGCAGTTTAATGTGGATAAATGTATGGTTATCCACTTTGGTGGCAAGAACAAGAAGGCAGACTACTACCTAAATGGAATCAATTTAGGTAAAGGGGCAGTACAGAGAGATCTGGGTGTTCTTGTACACCAGTCAATGAAGGTAAACATGCAGGTACAGCAGGTAGTCAAGAAGGCTAATAGTATGCTGGCCTTTATAACAAGAGGGATTGAGTATAGAAGTAAAGAGGTTCTTCTGCAGCTATACAGGGCCCTGGGGACACCACACCTGGATACTGTGTGTAGTTCTGGTCTCCAAATTTGAGGAAAGACATTCTGGCTATTGAGGGAGTGCAGCGTAGGTTCACGAGGTCAATTCCTGGAATGGCGGGATTACCTTACACTGAAAGACTGGAGCGACTGGGCTTGTATACCCTTGAGTTTAGAAGACTGAGAGGGGATCTGATTGAGACATATAAGATTATTAAAGGATTGGACACTCTGGAGGCAGGTAACATGTTTCCGCTGATGCGTGAGTGCTGAACCAGAGAACACATCTTAAAAATACGGGGTAAACCATTTAGGACAGAGATGAGGAGAAACTTCTTCACTCAGAGAGTGTTGGCTGTTTGGAATGCTTTGCCCCAGAGGGCAGTGGAGGCCCAGTCTCAGGATTCATTTAAGAAGGAGTTGGACAGGGCTCTCAAGAATTGTGGAATCAAGGATTATGGAGATAAGGCAGGAACAGGATACTGATTAAGGATGATCAGCCATGATCATATTGAATGTGGTGCAGACTCGAAGGGCAGAATGGCCTACCCCTGCACCTATTGTCTATTGTCTAATTAAAACGTTTAAAACACTTGAAATAAAGCATGGTCGGCATAGATTGTTTGGAATGAAGGGTATGCTTCCGTTCAGTATGACTCGATATAAGACCCTTGGTCCCACATGATTAATGATCAATATCCAACCTGCTTTCAAAGATCAAAGGTATTATTGAATTCAACTGAATTGAATTGAGTTTAAAAAAGAAACATGGATAAGTTTAGCCTGGAAATAGTATGGGAAGTACATTTGAATGCACAAAGAGTGTTACATCCATTGTTGGTTTTTGAAATTTCTTGAGGACCAAATGGAATGGACGAGCAGATAACTGTTCCAGTGCAATATAGGAAAATTATAAATGTACATATGTGCAGCTCCTCCAGATATCACCAGGATCGCATATGCCTGTCTTGAACTAAATGAATTCACTCCAGGTGGTAACAAGAAACCTGTGGGGGTCAGTGGACACTGCAGAGGCAGTGTTTCAGGACAATCCTCCAGCAATAACATTAAAGACATGTGCTCCAGAACGTCCCACGTTCCGAGACAGATTGCTCTAGTGCAGCTACAACACTGGTATCTATCCGAGAATTTGATGTATTGCCTGTTCAAAAAAAGCAGGACAAATCTAATCTGGCCAGTTCCAGCCTCAATCTTCAGTAAAGTGATGGAAAGTTTTAATGAATAGTGCCATTAGACAGCACCCTCCTCAGAGTAAACGTGCTCACTGATACCAACTTTGGGTTCAGACAGGGCCTTCACATGTTCTGACCTTATCACAGCTTGTTGCAAACCGCAAAACAAAACAGCAGAATTCCAGAGGTGAGATAAAATTGACTGCCCTTAACATTCTGCCTGCATTTAACTAAATGTAGCCTTGATGATCCTGAGCAAAACTGAATTCTGTATAAACCAGACGGATCATTCTCCACTCTTTGAAATCCAAACCTAGTAGAAAGATCGTTGCAGTTACTGGAGGTCAATTATCTTAGCGCCAGCACGTTACTGCAGGACTTTCGGAGAGCAGTGTCCTGGGATCAATCATCTTTATCCGATTCGTCAATGACCTTCCCTCCATTGTAATGTCAGAATTGGGCACGTTCGCTGATGATTGCACAATGTTCAGCACCATTTGTAACTTCTCAGATACTGAAGTCCAAATAAAGCAAGACATGATCAATATCCAAATGTAGGCTGAAAATGGCGAGTTAAATTTATGCAACACAAATGCATATTGATGACCATATCCAACAAGACATAATCAAACCCTGACATTTATTGTTGAAAAGCATTGCCATCACAGTATCCCGCACTATCAAAAACCTGCAGGTTACCATTGACCATTGAAACTTAATTGAATTAACAATGTGCAGACGATGGTTCCAAGATCTTGTCAGAGGTCAGGAGTTTTGCATCGATTCACTGACATTTTTGACTCCCCAAACCTTACTCACACTTACAAGGCACAAGTCAGGAATCTCAGGTAACAGTTTCCACTTGTACGGATGAATGCACCTCCAAAAACATTATAGAAACTTGACAATATCTGGAACAAAGCAGCCTGCTTGATTGCAACCACAACTGCAAACACCATTCCCTCAACCATCAATGCTCAATGACAACAGTGTACAGTATCTACAACATGTTCTTGCTATGACACGGCAGTAAACCTTTCTGCTAATTAAACTAAACACACAGAAAAGCTCACCTCACGTTCTCATCTGGTGACGTGTGCGTGACAGAGAACTCCCCAAATTTCACTATTTAACGAAACATATCAATTTATTCTTGAACTCTAAAACTGAAAAATAATCAACAACTCTTTATAAGTCTAAGTATCATTTTTCTTAGCGATTTATTATCGACCTTCTACTCTATAGCAATCTTCAGATCCAATCAAAGCCCCTATTAAATTTACACCAAGTTAATTTTCAAAACCAGACAGCGGCTGTTGTCTCCAATGTTGGTCGTCCTCTTTTTGTAGATCAACCTGGACCATCTTTGGTCTTTTGCTGCAAAGACGTTTCATATGAAAAAGGTACCTTTGATGTGGTGGGTAGCAGTCTTTCTACGTAGATGGTGCTCTTTCTGACTAATTGTCCAAAATGCCTGTTTGTTTTTATTCTCCAAACATCGTATTGTTGCAATGGCTCAGTGTTGTCAAAATAGTAAAATTCAAAATCGATTCGGTTTTAGTATCGTTGGCTATAATTTTGGTTATAATTTGAGAGGCTGTGAGAGTGATTTTTAAAAAAAATGTCCATTGATGTAAAGACAAGAAATCGAGAATGCCAGACGGCGGCATAATGATTTTCTAAGGGTAGTTCGCTGGGTAGATAAAATATGTATCTATTCAAACATTTTTCCGTGAAGGAGGGAAACAGAGATGTTTTCATTGTAAAGTTATTCTTATGGACAAGGCCAGACTCCCTAAAAGCATATCAAGAAAGTGGCCCAGACCCTAACTTTGCTAGCAGTTTTAACACAAATATTCCAGGAATTATGCAGCTTGTCAACCCACTTAGTATTCAACAAAACATAATTTATTTATAAGATTACCGAACGAAGCACAAACGAAAGAGAACAGAATACCGAATAACTTAACCTACCCACTTAATGATGCTGTTCCAAACACTTACAACAATCCCCATAAACACCCCTTGGCACAAAAGGTAAAATGAAACACAGGCTCTTACAGGAGGGAAGACAGAAACAGAGTATCAGCCTAGACCTGCTTCTTTGGGTCCAGGAGCTTCTTCAACTCTGCAGTGCTAAAACCAAACCAAAAAAGAGAAGGACTGAATTGGGAGATTTGGCTTCTCCTCTTTCGTTGTGCAAGGTTTTTATTCAAAAACGTAAACTTTTTTTTTCTTCCTAGGGCAGTATCTGTTAGCTACAATCAAATCCACCTCTAAAAGATTTAATCTTAGACTTTTTTGGAGTCTGTGTCGTTGACGACCTCTCTGAAAAAAAAAAACAAGTACAACATAATCTTGTTAAAGAAAAGCATCGCCATAGGTGCCCCATTAAAAATGAACCACCAATAAGCAATTGGTGGGTGACACGGTGGATCAGTGGTTAGCACTATTTAATCGTTCCCGAAAAATTGACACATGGTCTAATTGGGTGATCTCTAAATTCTGACGTAGCAATTTCTCCTTAATCAATTTACACAGTCCTATCACTTCATGTCCAAAAATTCATTCAAATAGACTGAATTTGGTCGATTAATTTGGTGCACATCTGATCGCAAAAAGCACAAATGCGATTCTGTTATGCCAACCATCAGGATAGTCTTGACCATAAGCCTTCAAAATGGTCTTCAATGTCTGATGCCACCTTTCGAGCACTTCCTGCGACAATAGAAGGGATGCGGCAGATTTGTATTGTTTTATTCCTAAGCAATCCATATCTTCCTCGAATAGTTTCAATATGAACTTTACACACTTGATCAGACTGTATCTCTATAGGTCATCCATATCTAGTGAAAATTTTCAGTATTTCCTCTATAATCTTTTTAGCTATGATATTGTGAAATGACATAGAAATCTAATGGACACGTCGATTATTCTCCCCATGTGTGTGTGGGTTTCCTCCCGGTGCTCAGGTTTCCTCTCACAGTTCATAAATCTGCAGATTAGCTGAATTGGCCAAGCTAAATTGCCCATAGTGTTAGGTGAAGGGGTAAATGTAGGGAAATGGGTCTGGTTTGAGTTGCTCTTCGGAGGGTAGGTGTGGACTTGTTGGGCCGAAGGGCCTGTTTCCACACTGTAAGTAATCTAATCAAATGTATTGTTAACAAATACTGATTCCTCCTTTCTGTTTTAGATAGGGACCTACTCAATCAATTTAACTCTCATAAATGGTTCTTCACATGCAGGATTAGGTATTAAACGTGCGGGTTTTATTACTGCCTGACATTTTCAGGCATCTGACATGCATGACATGTCTGACAAAATTCAATCTCATCCTTGTGATGTCCAGGCTAGTAAAATGTTTTTGTATTTTAGCTTGAGTTTTTCACAATCCTAAATGACCCGCTAGTGGTAGCTCATGCACCGCCGGCAACACAACCTTTCTATAACCCACTGATAATACAACTTGATGAACCTCTGTACATTTCTCATCTGCCTGAATATGCGATGGTGTCCATTTTATCATGAAGACATCATTTTTGAGATACTAATATTCAGTGAGACTTTCGAGTTCTTTCTCCGTGTATGCATTTTGTTACAAATGTTTTAGCTTTCATCTTGATGCGGTTAGTCAGTTAATTTCTCTGAGCTAAAGATGTACTTTATGTCATCTGTCTGCTGCTGGTTTGGGTCAACCATCTGATCAAACAGGGTCTCTGCTAATTCCACTTCAACTTTCTTATCTGTACTTCTTGATCTCTCGTCTTTCAACTGGTGACTTTCTGACCTCGTTACCACACAGTCACGAATGATCTCAGGATATGTGTCCTGCAAAAATTATTTTGCCTGAGTTTCCACGGGCTTTTCAATCACGCAGCAGTCCTTCCGGTGAACCAGCTATATCATTAACAAGGACAAATTATAATCCTGGAGATGAGCGTTTGTCCAGTACTCCTACCATGACTTCTCCACATTTCGCTGGACATGTTAACCTCGCTTGACATAATTGAGTGTTTCTTGTCTCATCGTGAATACCCGTTACTCGTAACTTTACTGGCCAAAACATTTCAGGAGTACATATATCCTCATCTTTCAAAATCACACATTGAAACGATCCTGTGTCTCTTAATATTGTAACCTCTTTACCTGCTGCTTCTGGCCTACGCGAATTAACTTTGCCTTCGCTTGTGCAAGGTTTAAGAAGATCTAGCACTACCTCCATAAATAACCTCCGACCAGCTTTCACATTATGGTGCAGCCGACTGGACTCCACTGTGCTTTCCAACACCACTTCAACAAAATCGTTGGATTATCCTGTTTTCATACATCTGCCTTCTCAGTGTTTTTCCTAATCTACCAACACTGTGGTTTCATGTGGCCTACTTTATTGCAGTGAAAACACCAGAGCTTTTTAACTTCTCTTTTTTTTCAAGGCTTTCCTTTTTACCTTGTGGTAAGTTATCCTTATGATTTTTTCTTTCCATGCAAGGATTTCTCTTTTCTCCAATTTCCATCCCTCACTGATTGAAGTTAAGGTTGGAAACCACACTTTGATTTATGGACCAATTCCTAAAATTCAGCCATTTCAATTGCAAATCTCTGACCTTCCACATGAGTTCTTAGTACTTCAGGAAGTGAATTTTGGAACACCTCCAAAATTATCATGTCTCTAAGAGTGTCATGGTTCTGCTTCATTTTTAATACTCATGTATGCTTATCAAAATTACTTGGTTTGAGCCTTTCAAACTCAATGTTGATTTGGCCAGTGTACCTCCTTAGATTGTTGAAACATTGTCTGTCGGCCTCTGGCACAAGCTCGTATGCACTTTAGATGGTTTTCTTCACCTCCTCATACCTCCCACATACCTCCCAGATAGTCACACAAATACCTCCCTAACTCTATCTTTATGTATTATTTGGATTGACAAAACCCGCATGGTCACTAGCCTTTGTTTAGCCACAGTTTCAAATGAATGAAAAAAAGGCTTCCAAATACTTCTCATCAAATCCAAGCAATGTTGAAATATATTTTAACATTTTCTCACTAGCACCTTGGCTAGCATGGGTTTGCTTATCCTCACTCTCTTCCTCAGTAAATTTACCTTCAGCCTTCATCTCCATTCTTTTAGGATGGCTTATCTGTGTAAGTGCCAATTTCTGAAATTCAAAGTCCCTCTCATTCTTCCTTTCCAGTCTCTCATTTTCTCTCTCTTTCTCTAACTTGTTTCTTTTCCATTTTTTCTGTTTCTCTACTTCTAATCGTAATTCCTTTCGTTTTGCATTTAACTCAATCTGTTTCATTTTCAATTGAATTTTAGCCATCTCTAAAGATGCTGATGGCGTTTTCCAACAAACTTAAATGAGTTATCAATTTACTCTCAATGATCAACAAATAATGAAAGGGATATTGAGACTTTTACAGTAATAATGCGGGCTCAGTGGGTTAGCACTGCTGCCTTACAGCACTAGGAACCCAGGTTCGATTCCCACCTCGTGGGAATTCCCGCCCCCCAGGAAGTCCTCGGTGATTGTCTGTGTGAACTTTGCACATTCTCTCCGTGTCTGTGTGTGTTTCGTCTGGTTGCTCTGTTTTCCTTCCACCACCAAAACATGTGCAGGCCAGGTGAATTGGCCATTCTAAATCACCCATAGTGTTACGTGCATTAGTCTGAGGGAAATGGGTATGGGTGGGTTACTCTTCAGAGGATTGGTATGGACTTGTGGGCCGAAGGGCCTGTTTCCACACTGTTAGGGAGATTAATAATAAAAAAAGTGGTTGTCGATTTTTTTATTTGTGTACTTTTTTTCAGGTTACATTTATGGGGTCGACTATGAAATGGATAATATTTTTGAGGGACTGAAATTCATGTCTGTTGAAAATCATACCATAGTATTAGCAGAAGCCTAACTGATCTCTGAACGAATTTAAAAAACAAATTGCGGTAATTCTGTCTACGCAGAGTGGAACATAACTACCAGCAGACTGTCAGAGTGGAACAACTGGCAGACTGGACAGCTGGAGCAGGACGTGACGGACGGCATACTGACTCATAAACGTTGATCTGTTTTCTGTAAAGAACTAGGCCAGATTTCGACAAGAGATATATGGAAAAGTCCAGGTTATTTGGTCAAAAATACGGGGTTGACTTTTATATGAGATCTACTATTACTCGAATATATAAACTACCTCTCCATTCTTTACCGAAGAAGGCATCTCCTGCTTGCCTGCTAATTCCAGTAGCTTGGCCTTAATCACCTTTTTCAAAACCCGCAATGATACTTCTTCCGCCCCCCCCCTCCCTCCCCCCAGGAAGTTCTTGGTGATTGAAAGAGCCATTAATATCTCAAGGACTGCTTAATCCAACCGAATTAAACACCGAGAACAAAAGCCACTGCCACCTAACACTCGCTGACTTCGGATTCAACAACACTAATCACAATTCTGAACTGCAGAACAAATCCTGTCAAGGGCCCCCCAATCTCTTATGGACAAGGCCAGACCATCTCAAAACATTTCAAGAATATGGCGCAGAAGCCCAAGTTGTGTTAATTGTTTTAACCAGGTGTAACACGTATATTCCAGGAGTGATGAAGCTGGTCAACCCACTTAATTTTAAACAAAGCACAAGTTATTGACAAGATTACCTTTTGTAACCTAAAAAATGAGAACCAAAAACCAAATACCTTACACTATCCGAAAACTCTACAGACTATCCCTTCTTAATGAAGCTGTTCCAAATTATTGCAGCAACCCCCATAAACACCCCTTGGCACAAAAGGCAATATAACACTCAGGGTCTTACAGGATAGAAGTCAGTGAGCGGTACGAGCCTGGACTCAAAGTGATTGAATTAAGAAATAACAATGCAGGCAGGAACATGCAATTTAGCCCACCCACTAATGAAAGCCACGAATAATTATATAGAACCTCTGAGGCAAACGGACCAAACAGTGCCAATCAGTATAGAGGTCTCTCCCTCCAGAGCAGAAGACCAATGGACATTGCGATTGTAGAAATACGATGCTGAGGATAACTAACTGAGACATAACTAACTTTGCATCGATATTTAACTGATGGTGTGAAACTGAGGAAAATATATTAGTTTTCATAAGTCTAACTTCAATGAGACAGTTAAACACTATTTCAATGTACTACATCTTTGCTAGCAAGATGAACTGACGGACACTAACCACAGAAGAGTGAGCTGACATATGTGAAATCACCTTAAACTGATTCGTTGAGTAGAGGAACTGCGGGAGTCAACAACGCCCTGTCATGTCCCCTAAGGAGAGGGTCTGAGAGAAACCAGCATCAGCATGTAAAGTTCTCCCTTCGGCAAGAGAGAAAAATGGGACAAAACACCACTCAACTTACTTATATCCCGACGTGGATTTTGATCAATATAGTGATTGCTCCAAGATTGATCTTGACAAAAGAAAAAATCAAAATGCAGATATCTCTCTAAAACATGAGAATCACGAGTCAGTATGCCCATCTGGGAGAAAGCAGCTGAAAGACACATTATAATGCACACATTTAAAGGGGCGATAAAGGTCTCTGTGCCAGCATTCAGTGTGCAAATATCTCTGTAATGGTGAAGAACACAGAAAAAAATGCCGTCGACAGATGTTCCTATTTTCACATTTGTCTCTTCTTATTTGTTTGTCGTTTTAATAATATGAGCTGGAAGTAGAAAGAACTGTTTGATACTCAGGGTTTTACAGGAGTAGTTGTATAGTTTCAAAACAAGTGACACCTATTGTGTTGACTGTTTGTGTGGCTGCAACTTCCAATAATATGCAAACGAACAGAATACCACTAGTGGTTCAAAAACAAAGCTGATTGATACGTGGAGGAGTTTGTGGGGAACGTATAAGAGGGGACAAAGAATTGGCTGAGCAACAGAATACACACTTTGGTTCTGTCTTCACAAAATATGACACAAATCAAATACCAGAAATGTACGAGAATGCAAACTTAGCTAGAGGAAAGAGCTGAATGAGATCATTATTAGTAGAGAAATGATGCTTGGCAAATTGAGGGGGTTGAAGGTGGATAAATTCCCAAGGCCTGATAATCTACATCCCAGAATACTTTTCGATGTGGTTACAGTAATGGTGAATGAATTGGTGCTCATCTTCAAAGATTCTTTCGGCTCTTGTATGTTCCTTGCAGATTAGAGGGGAGCTAATGTCACTCCCATATTCAAAATGGAGGCAGAGAGAAACCAAGGAATTGTAGACAAGTAAACCTGGCATTGGTCGTTGGGGAATTTCTCAAATCCATTATCAATGACCTCACAGCAGAACATTTTGAAAGCCGTGGTAGGATCCGACAGAGTCAGTATGGAGTTATGAAGAGGAAATCATGCTTAACAAATCTCGGTTGGGATACTATGAAGATGTAATTAGTAAATTTGACAAGGGGGACCTAGCCGATGTGGTTCATCTGGACTTTGAGAAAAGATTTGATACGGCCCCACATAAGAAATTACTGCCGTCTGCAGACATTCCTATCGTAAAGACTGTATCTTCTCTTTTGTTTATGATTTTAAAAATGGACTAGAGTAACAAAGAACTGCTTAATACTCAGGATTTTAGAAGAATTGTTGAATTAAAAGGTTAGGCTTGTTTTCACTGGAGTTCAGATGAATGAGGAGGGGATCTCCTGGAGACTCATAAAATTCTAACAGGTCTAGACATGATAGGGTGCAGGGATGGGTGCGCCGAGAACCGGGCAACAGTCTGAGGATTTGGGGTCGACCATTTAGGGCAGTGATGAGGAGACATTTCTTCAGCCAAAAGGTGATAAGCCTGTGAAATTCAGTACGACAGGAAGTAGCTGATTGCAAAACGTTGAATGTGTTCAAGAGACGGCTGGATATAATACTTAGGGAAAATGGGATGAAATGTTATAGGGAGAAAGCAGGATTACGCTACTGACTTGGACGATCAGCCGTGACAGTGATGAACAATCGAGCGCATTCGAAGGGCCAAATGGCCTCCTCTTGTTCCTACCTTCTATATTTCTATGTTACAAGTCATTAATGGCAACAGTCTTCTGCCTCATAACAACTTCTTAATTTGACGTTGGTTGGCTGAACAGCTTGGTCTGTCAACAAAACAGACAGAAGTTTATTTGGACAAAAAAAACAAGGCGGTAGCAGCCAGAAACTCCCTCTCTCAATTGTCTGTCGGAAGCCACTTTAATGTTGAAGATAACAGCTTATCTTTCTTTCATCGTTTAGTGCAATCTTTGACTTTGAATTAGGATACCAAAGATAATTGTTTCCGTGAACGACTTGCCCTGGGACCCTTGCAAAACAGTGGAAGCATTCGGCGAAAAGAAGGCCGATGAGAAACCTTCGGATCAACAAGAACCAATCCTTTAAAACATTGTGGAAAATGAAACCGGTACCGTTGTTCCAGTTGTCTATTCTTCCACCTGCTTTCTCACTCTGTTTATGTCTGTCTATCTGTATGCATGCATCATGAGATTTTGGTCAATGTCATGTTTTAACTTGTTGTGTGATGGAGATGGTTTATCATTGTTTATCCGTCACGAGAATGCACTTACCTAATAATCGAATTCCTACTCATTCTTCTTGAACCTGGAAAATTAATCCATGCTTTCTCTGAACCCGGGCATACAACTTAGATTGTTTGTTCTTTTCTTTTTTACAAAACATCAAGATTTTGTTGATTCCAAGAATGAGAGGGATTATTGTCCAGTCAATCCTACAGTGACCAGTAACATAATTAAGGAGGACTACAAGAAACATCCATCAGCATCCCAATACAGATTTGTGCATATGTACGTTAACAAACATTTTATTTATAATATGGATACGTTTTAAAAATATAATGTTTTTTATCGGCAAATACGCACATATTTAACCTGCGACTATAGAAGAAGTGGTAAGATAATAGTCAGTACTAACTCCCTGACAAATATTATCTTCAATTACTTCGATACCTTCATTTATCAACTGTTCAAAATTCTGCTTCTTGATTCATTGTTCCAGTTCTGCAGCCTGGCACCAATAACTTGCACTCGAAGTTTCATTAGGAAGTTTCACTCAGGGGGAAATGAGTCAAGTAGCAGTGGTGTTCTCGAGATCCCAATGTGAACTTAATAGAGTGCAACTTTGCATTGCGGTCTCAAATTCAATTAAATAAGATACGTCTATATTTCCTCAAATATCTGTCTTCAGATCGACGTTATTGCTCGACATTTTAATCAATTTGTAATTTGGTATGCTGGAATATTGAAATCATCATAATATGCAGGAAATTCACCAAAGTGCAAGGGAAATGGCTGGGTTATCATATTACAACGTTATTGGCGGAAGCAGTCAGATTGTTAAAATGATCATCTTGTTCTGCCCTCTCTGCTTATTATTTGCCCAGGCATCACTGAAAATTCCATTGCACCCTGAAAATCAATCAACTGAAGAAATATTTTCAAATGGCTGAGACTTGTTCGTCCCCAATATGCAGATTTGTTATCACGTCCGCACTTGTAATCAATGCTCAACATTTGGGGCAGAGGATGGCATAACAGTGATGCCAGTAAATGAGAAAACTGCAGCTGATAGAATTATTCTGCAATTAATTAAAACGATCTGAAATGAGACAAACATCGTAGCTATAGCAAATCTTCGCAAAATCTGAACTGATCCACTGATAACTTTGTCAGAAGAAAATTAACCATCTTTACCTAGTATGGCTTACACCAGCGCCACAGCAAGGTGGAGCACTCATAACAGTTCTCTAAAGTGATCAGGAAACCATTAATTTTACTGGCAGTTTAGGATATGCAACAAATGTTTGACTTATAAACAATACTCTCTCTCTGAGAAAGAATGAATTAATGGTGAATTCTAAGTCACCGGAGATATAAGGCAACAACAGTCTGCTTTTGTCCGAAGCCAACTTTTATTTATTTTTGAGGTGGAGGATAATAATATCCTGTGGATTTCTAAGAAATATAATGTCCATTATATACTTTCATGCTTGCTTTGTAATTTTATTTTCTTGCCACCGAGGCCCAGCTAACCAGCTTTATGTTGACATCAAGAAATGCTGACATAATTTGGAACTGGGAAGAACAGCACGAAGATAAGAAGAGGAAACATTTAGAAATATTCAGGTAAAATAGTTTTCTTTCCCTTTTTTCTACTTCGACCCATCACAGACTTGAACTGTAGAATGAAATTAATGAACAGGAAGATCCATTCTATCGATTCAAATAATGTTGCTGGGTGTAACATCAATTTTATATTTGGGTTTTCTCTTTTTTCACTAACCTTCTCATTCCCGTCATGCACAACTTTACGTTCCCCTACTATCATTTGTGATAGTGTTGCTGTACTTGTGAGAGGGGATGAAAAACGCTCTCCAATATCAAGAGGTTGCAAACTCCAGTTTTTCATCGAATTGGGCATAAAGCATGCATTATGAATATCCTACGTGAGGTCAAGCAGGTTCAATCTCGTGAATACTGCGCACTTCAAAACAGCTGACTACTGTATGGCAATCAGTTATTCAGAATGTGTCTACTATCATTGCGATAATCCCAAGAATGCTTTATCATCATATTTGCTCACAAGTAGTCCAGTCTATTTGCAAGGTTGATGTGAAACAATTCTTACTGAAGTATATAGCAATCAGACCTCAGATGCATTTTAACAACAACAGTGGAGATCATTTTTGAATTGGAACGAATGTTGATTGCTGCTGGATAGGATATCAGAGAAGATGATTGGAAGTTCATTAAATTATATTATAGGTCAGTAGGAAAAGAATTGCCTTTGTATCTTGCATTTCATGAATTTAAAATGATGTGCAATGGTCATGTGTGTGAGAGAGGAAAAAAAAAACGCTTCTTTTACACAACCAGTTCTCAACGTCTGGAATGCAGTGCTTGGAAATGCGATGGACGCAGTTTCAAGTTGAAGTTGGCATTAGATGAATTATTTTATTGGATAGTAAAGGTTTACAGGTTTATGGAGAAAAGCAAGATACTAGCGCTAGAAAATAGATACTGTGCCGTCACAATGCATCAAATTACCTCCTTCTGACGTTCTCTGACTGCATGTTTTCGATACAGGACTTCGACATGAAATTGTTGATTAAATGTTTATGGGATATTTGATAGACTAGACGATCTTCTGTGGAACTCATCTCGTGCTCTTTCTGTTGTATTAAATGAGGATAGATAATTGGAATTCTCCCAGTTTTAAGCTAACGTCATGTTCTGGTCTTCTAGCTACTCAACTGTCATAACGAGACGTTACAATAGTAGAGCCAGAAAACAGCAAGAGACTACATAGAAAATCTTATCCAGAAGGAAATCAGGAACAAGTCCAAATGAATGGTCTCATGAAACCGTTTGGTTCTATAACCGTTTACTTGAAGATGAACACAAAATATGGTCAGCGTTTGAGCGGAGATTTTGACTCCCAAAAATTCTCGGATCACACGTAAGTTGCAAAAGGAAGACTTTATTGTAATTAAGCCGGTGAAAGGTCAATAGTCCACAGTTCAGAGTATCGATCAAGATGTCTCTGGATGTATTAATGTCAGATCTATGATTTTTAACAAGAAGGCAGCATGTTTTACGACGCTTTTATGTGTAACAATCTTGCATGTTACCCTTTCCACACTGTGTAATATTTCTTTCTCTAACCGAGTTCTCATAATTAGGAATTAGTTGATTGATGCAATTAAGTCTTAATCTCATACATCGAACATCATTATAGATTTAAAATGTTTGTACAGCTGATGTCTTTCTCTTCCATCATGGTAGATAAAACTAAACTTATGAGCATTTAATTCATTTTAAGTTCCGTGAGAAAGAACAGCTGCAAAGTTATGCCAAGATGCTTATATTTCTGAATGCATTGTCATGATAGCTGTGACTGCAGCAGCCATTTTAAACTTATAAGACAAATGATTAATGCAAGATGGATACTTAAAATGGATGCTTTTAATTGTTGATTCCCAGATGCTATGTTAGTTACACCACTCCGAAATTCATTGCAGTGGAGACAAAAAGGTATACAACAGAGTGATCTACTGAGTGCACATGTCTCAGAGCTGGTGACCAAAGAACTGAGGATGCGTTGAGACGAGGTGTGAGATGAGAGCAAAAGATGGCATGATAAAACTGGGGATGCAAAGTAGGATGGAGAGGCTATTGGAAAAGTTCTAAACGAAGTTGCTGAAAAAAGTCGAGCGGACTCGGAGTACTAAACGTGTTGCTCTCTACTTTAGAATAATTTACTTTTCAAAGATTCACTGTTCAGCTAATAAGATCTGAGAATTCCTAGAACCCAGTATTTATTCTCAGTAAAAATCAGAAAATAAATGTTAAAGCATCAAATTCCATACATTCTCAGATTCAAGTTGGTGAAATTACGTTCTGCAGCACCCTGAAGTATATCACGTCAGTGTACTTAAATAAATATTCATCCATCATACAGAGGATCAAGAGGGCGTAAAGTGGTTGCGCTGCTGTCTGCCTGCCAGTAACTCTTGGACAGCTGTTCTTGTTAGTGCAGATAAATGTAAAACCGATACCTACTGGTGCATTCTACAGAATGCCCTGATGACCAAATACTCTTCAACTAACAGCAATTTTTCCCCTTTTTCATTAAAAAACACGAAGTAAGCTATACAAAGCACACAGATCTATCTCGTGAAACAATTACTTCAAATTGCATAGAATTTGTTCAACTGTGTTTGGAGTATTCAACGTGGTACATTTCTATAATGACATATTTCTTAAATTATACACGGCTGCTGGTTTTGATTTCTTAATGTACATCATTACCACATTGAGCCAGTTTCGCAACGGACGACGCTCTTGGTTACACAAAGCTCCTGGGTTCCAGTATCTCATTCGAAATGCATAGCCCTGTAATCAGGTATATTCCGTTGGATGTTGATCTGGACAGAACACTTTTTTTAAAGTGTCAGGTACTGAGACTGATGCCTTTCCTCAGATACTTGCCCACACTAACTACAAAATCAACTACTGAATATCAACTACTGAAGCCAATAAACTGCAAAGTTTGGGAGCTAAAATTGGAGTTTATTTTTCAGATTCAGTGTTGCAATGAAACATCACTAACAAGTCGGGACTTCTGATTGAAATAACACACAAACTTGGTAAAGTATGTTTGATGATAACCAGGAGAACATCCCTGTACCATTCTCATTCGAAGACAAACACAGAGGCCCAGTCGCTGAATGATACGTGCAACTTCATTCGTTCGATTCACTTATTTTACGAAGTTGAAAACATGTACTGTCCTTTTAAGAGAGTGTGAATGCTGTTTTGCAATGAGAGCTTGCAACCACCTTTCATATGACTAACCAGCAGTCTCGTAATGCACTGGGAATTGAAAATATATAACGGCTGTCAAATGGGTGTATGAGTTTTGGTTGCTGTTTTGACAATAATTCGAATGTAGCCAATCGATTTAAATTATACCCAAGATATAAAAACTCAATGGAGTTTGAATTTATTATTTTTGACAAACTCGAACCAATGAGATGATCCGTTGCTTAGGGAATAAAGAAGTAGGCATTTTGCAAGTTCGAAAGGCCAACTGCCATCGACAGAGAAACTGCCAGCAAAAACATTCCCTATCAAAAGTATTTTTTTCATAATGAACATCGTTACAATAAAAAGAAAGAAGATGATCCAGGGAGATCTTCATCCAGAAGAAGACAGACACCGCCGACGACAGCCGCTGTGTGGTTTTAAAATTAAGTTGATGCAATTTTAGTAACTGTTAGTTGTTATTGGAACCGTATATTGTTACAGATTTGGAGTCAGATAATAAGCAGTTAAGGGAAAGGGGCTTAGAGTTTAAAATAGTTGTTGTTTAATGTCCACTTTCAGAGTTAAAGAAAAAACTGATATTATTTTGTTTCAATAGTGGAATTTAGGAATTCTCGGATACTTATACTTTAACAGATTACAAGGCGAGATGAACTCTTTTGGGTGTTTGGTAGAATTAACAGAAGGGTTTACTGCCGTGGCGTAACAGTTTTTGCGCTTGGCCAGGATTTGGACAGGTTTAGACGGATCCAGTCTAAGATTTGGACAGATTTGAACAGATTTGGTATACTAAAGATCTCAAGAGATTTAAACAATTTCCGATTAGTGTCAGATCTTTAATGAAACGTAGGTGAGACAGTTTGTTCCATTTTGTTTACTTGTGGTTGGTTAAATTAAAAGTGAGTGAAATAGCTCTTAATTTTGCTGAAGAGGTTCTGCAGTTTGAAGATTATTTCCAAATTTGTGAAGAAAATTTAGAAAGACAGGAAAAAGATCATACGTTTGCACTTAGCAAATAGGCTAGAATTGGGTTTAACCAGGGACTAAAGTAAAGCTGAAATTGTAAGGGAGTTAGTCGAGCACTTATATGTGTCAGAGAAACAGGCAAGTGCAGTACAGTTAGAAAAACGCAAATTACCATTGAGACAAATGAAGTTAGAAGCAAAAGAAAAGGAAAGGCACGCCATGTTAGAGGAAAAAGAGAGAGAATGTTCTTCACTGAGCAAAGAGAGAGAAGAAAGAGAAAGGGAGAGAGAACAGAGAGAGAGAGAAGGAAGAGAAAGGCAGGGAGAATGTGAACAGGAAAGTCAAGTGAGCAGGATGGAGATAAAGAGAGAAGCTCGTGATATATACGAATATGTTAGAACACTGACACATTTTGATGAGAAAGATGTCGAAGACTTCTTTATACCATTTGAAAAATTCCCAACAAACCATCTATCAGAGCCTCTAATTATTTAGGCCCCAATGATTAACTCCTTGGAGATGGAGTGGTCAAAGGACTTGTGGGTAATGCTAGTTCAGACTAAGCTGGAAGTCAGCGCTAATGAGGTATTTTCATCGCTGTCAGATGAGGGGTTACGAGATTATGAAGATGTCAAACGGGCTATTTTGTGTGCTTATGAATTGGGACCAGAGGCGTCGAGGCAGCGGTTCAGAAACATAAAGAAGAAATCAGGTCACACTTACAATGAGTTTGAAAGAATTAAAGATTGTAATTTTGATGGATGGGTGCGGGCCTGAAAAACAGATAAGTCCAATGAGACTCTAAGAGAGATTATTCTGGCGGAGGAGTATTGTTCTAGAGATGACAAGAACCCATGTGGATGAACAGAAAGTTTAAGAATTACAAAGAGCAGGAGAGATGGCAGATGAATATGCAATGATGCATAAGGCAAAGTTTAGCTTCTGGCAAGAATTCCATCCTGCGAGGGTTAGAATTTGGACGAAGGGGAGAATCTACAGACAAAATAAAGTGTAGAGCATACTGGTAATAGTTTAGCACAGCTTAAAAAAAATGCACATTGAAATGTGGGACACGCGAAGTCACAGTGCTGATCGTCAAAGAACAGCACTGTGGGAAAAGATGTGGTCCTGCGAGGGTTAGAATTTGGACGAAGGGGAGAATCTACAGACAAAATAAAGTGTAGAGCATACTGGTAATAGTTTAGCACAGCTTAAAAAAAAAAGTACATTGAAATGTGGGACACGTGACGTCACAATGCTGATCGTCAAAGAACAGCACTGTGGGAAAAGATGTGGTAAAAGAAGCTAAGTCATTAGCATTAGTGACAGGAAAGGAAACACCAAGAAAAGTCCAGGGGTCGCAGAAGAGTGCACAGCCTAGTCAGGGGCTAGGTATAGAGTTCGAGTCTGATCTCTATGAAGAATTCACCTCCCTGTGTAAAGTTTATTCAGAAAGGAGAGGGGGAGAAGGGAAATAAGTTACAATTTTGAGAAATGCAGTATCCAATCAGTCTCCAACAGTAAGAGATGAACGCATTTGCACTCTTTCTGACGCGTTACCTGAGACAGTGGTAACTTGTAGAATAAACAGACAGAAGGGAAGGGGGGAAAGGAAGAGAGTGTTAATCATTGGGGCCTAAATAATTAGAGGCTCTGATAGATGGTTTGTTGGGAACGAACAAGACTCGCGGTTGGTGTGTTGCCTCCCAGGTGCCAGGGTCCGTGATGTCTTGGATAGTATCTTTGGGGCCCTGAAGGGAGAGGATGATTAACCTCAAGTCGTGGTTCATATAGGTACCAACGATATAGGTAGAAAGAAGGATAGGGATGTAAGGCAGGATTTCATGGAGCTAGGGTGGAAGATGAGAGCTGAAACAAAGAGAGTTGTTGTCTCTGGTTTGTTACCCATGACACGTGATAGCGAGGCAAGGAATAGGGAGAGGTATCAGCTGAACACGTGGCTGCAAGGATGGTGTAGGAGGGAGCGTTTCAGTTTCTTGGATATTTAGGGCTCATTCTGGGGAAGGTGGGACTTGTACAAACAGGACAGTCTTCACTTGAACCAGAGGGGTACTAATATCCTGTGTGGAAAATTTGCTGGTGCTATTCGGGTGGGTTTAAACAAGCTCAGCAGAGGGATAGGAACCGGAGGTGTAGTTGCAGTGCACAGGAGGACGAGAGTAGGAAAGACAGGGACAGGATTTCAGGGTCACAGGAATGTGCTGGCAGACAGAAAACTGGTTTGAAGTGTGTCTACTTAAACGCCAGAAGAATCCGAAATAAGGTAGGTGAGCTTGCAGCATGGATATGTACCTGGGACTTGGATTTTGTAGCCTTTTCGGAGACATGGATAGAGAGGGTGAGGAATGGATTTTGCAGGTTCCAGGTATAGATTTTTCATTAAGAACGAGCAACGCGGTAAAAGAGGGAGAGGCGTGGGCTTGTTAGTCAAGGATAGTGTAACGGTGGCTGAGAGAATGTTTGATGAGGATTCGTCTACTGAGGTAGTGTGGGCTGAGGTTAGAAACAGGAGAGGAGAGGTCACACAGCTTGGAGTTTTTTTATAGACCTCCGCAGAGTTCCAGGGAGGTGGAAGAGAGGATTAGCAAAATTATTCTGGGTAGGAGTGAAAGGAACAGGGTGGTCATTTTGGGGTACTTTAATTTCCCCAACATTGACTGGAAATGCTATAACCCGAGTACGTCGGATGGATCAGTTTTTGTCCAATGTGTACAGGAGGGTTTCCTGACATAGTATGTCGGACGGCCGACAAGAAGAGAGGCCACACTCGATCTGTTGCTGGGAATGAACTAGGCCAGGTGTTTGATTTAGTTGTAGGTGAGCACTTTAGAGATTGCGACCATAATTCAGTTATATTTAGTTTAACGATGGAAAGGGATAGGTACATGCCACAGGTCAAGAGTTATCAATGGGGCAAGGGCAATTATAATTAGGATGCATAAAATTGGGTAGCAAAATGCAGGGGACGCTGACAATGGAATAGTGGAGTTGGTTTAAGTAACAGATAGTGCGTGTCCTTGATAGGTATGTCCCTGTCAGGCAGGGATTAAGTGATAAGGTAAGGGAACCGTTGTTTACTTCAGAAATTGCATCTCTTGTTACGAAGAAGAAGGAGGCTTGTGTGTTGATGAGGCAAGATGGTACAGATGAGACGATGGCGAGTTACAGATCAGCGAAGAAGGATATAAAGAGTGAGTTAAGAAGAGCAAAGAGAGGACACAAGCAGTCTTCAGTAAATAGAGTAAAGGAGAACCCTAAAGCTTTCTATAGGTATGTGAGGAAGAAAAGGTGGATTATGGCAGGAATAGTTCCAGTCAAAGACAGAAATGGGAATTTGAGTGTGGACCCTGTGGAGATCAGAGAGGTGCTACACAACAATTTTTCATTGGTGTTCACTCAGGAAAAGTAGAATTAGAGGAAAAGAATGAGGTAAGAGTTATTAGACTAGAAAGAATCGAGGTTAGTTATGAACAGGTGTTATCAATTCTAGGAGTGAAAGAAGACAAGTCCCCTGGGCCGGATGGGATTTACCCGAGGATTCTCTGGGAAGCTTGCGAGGAGATAGCAGATCTTTTGACTTTGATATTTGAGATGTCATTGTCTACAGGTCTAGAACCGGAGGAATGGATGTTTGCAAATGTTGTGCCCTTGTTCAAGAAGGGCAGCAGAGATGACCCAGGTAGTTATACACCAGTGAGCCTTACTTCTGTTGTAGGAAAGGTTTTGCAAAGGATTATAACAGATAGGATTTAAAATCATCTAGCAAGCAACAACTTGGTTTCAGATAGTCAACATGTTTTCGTCAAGGGTAGGTCGTGTCTCATAAATCTCATTGAGAGGTTTTTGAGAAGGTGACCAAGCATGTAGATGCGAGTAGGGCTTTTGACGTGGTATACATGGACTTCAGTAAAGCCTTTGATACGGTTCCACGTGGTAGCCCTGTTGGAGGGAATTCAGAGGCATGGAATTAAGGGTGATTTAGCAGTTTGGATTAGAAACTGGCTTTCTGAAAGAAGGCAGCGAGTGGTGGTTGATGGAAAATATTCAGTCTGGAGTCCGGTTACTAGTGGTGTGCCAAAATGTTCTGTTTCAGGAGCACTGTTGTTTGTCATTTTCACAAATGACTTCGACGCAGGCATAGGTGGATGGATTAGTAAATTTACAGACGACACTAAAGTCGGTGGAGTAGTGAACAGTTTGGAAGAATGTTACAGGTTGCAGGGGGACTTGGATAAATTGCAGAATTGGGCTGAGGTGTCAAATGGAGTTCGATGCAGCTAAATGTGAGGTGATGCATTTTCGGAAGAAATAACAGGAAGGCAGAGTACTGGGTCAATGGAAAGATTCTTGGTAGTGTGGATGTGCAGTGGGATCTTGGAATCCATGTACATAAATTCCTGAAAGTTGACACTCAGGTGGATTGTGCTGTTAAGAAGGCATACGGTGTGTTAAGTTTCATTGGTAGAGGAATTGGGTTCCAGAGCCGCAATATCATGTTGCAACTAGACAAAACGCTGGTGCGGCCACACTTGGAATAATGTGCAAGTTCAGGTCCCCATATTTCGGGAAGGATGTGGAAGAATTGGAAAAGGTGCAGAGGAAATTTACCAGGATGTTGCCAGGTCTGGAGGGAAGGTCTTATGAGGAAAGTCTGAGAGACTTGGGTCTGTTCTAATTGGAAAGAAGAAAGCTAAGTGGGGATTTGATGGAGACATGCAAGATGAACAGAGATTTAGAGAGGGTAGAGAGTAAAATACATTTTCCTCGGATGATACCTTCAGCATGTACGAGGGATCATAACTACAAATTGAGGGGTGATAGTTTTAAGACAGATGTCAGAGGCAGAATCTCTACGCCGAGAATGCGAAGGGCGTGGAATGCCCTAGCTACTAATGTAGTCAACTCAGCCACATGAGGGAGATGTAAGCAATCCTTAGGTAAGCACATGGATGATTTTGGGATAGTGTAGGAGACGAGCTGAGAATAGTTCACAGGTCGGCCCAACGTCGAGGGCCGAACGGCCTGATCTGCGCTGTATCAGGTGGCAAACGTGGTGCCACTGTTTAAGAAGGGTTTTAAGGGCAAGCCAGGGAACTAAAGACCAGTGAGCCTGATCTTGGTGGTGGGCAAGTTGTTGAAGGGAATCCTGAGGGACAGGATGTACGTGTATTTGGAAAGGCAATGATTCATTAGGGATAGTCAACATGGCTTTGTGCGTGGGAAATCATGCCTTGCAAACTTGATTGAATTCTTTGAAGAAGTAACAAAGTGGATTGATGAGGGTAGAGCGGCAGATTTGATCTGTATGGACTTCAGTAAGGCATTCGACAAGGTTCCCCATCGGAGACTGATTAGCAAGGTTAGATCTCATGGAATACAGAGAGAATTAGCCATTTGGATACTAAACTGGCTCGAAGGTAGAAGACAGAGGGTGGTCGTGGAAGGTTGTTTTTCAGACTGGAGGCCTGTGACCAGTGGAGTGCCACAAGGATCCGTGCTGGGTCCTCTACTTTTTGTCATTTACGTAAATGGTTTGGATGCGAACATAAGATGTACAGTTAGTAAGTTTGCAGATGACACCAAACTTGGAGGTGTAGTGGACAGCGAAGAGGGTTACCTCAGATTACAACAGGATCTTGAACAGATGGCCCAATGGGCTGAGAAGTGGCAGATGGAGTTTAATTCAGATAACTGCAAAGTGCTGCATTTTGGGAAAGCAAATCTTAGCAGGACTTATACACTTAATGGTAAGGTCCTAGGGAGTGTTGCTGAACAAAGAGACCTTGGAGTGCAGGTTCATAGCTCCTTGAAAGTGGAGTCGCAGGGAGATAGGATAGTGAAGAAGGCGGTTAGTATGCTTTCTTTTATTGGTCAGAGTATTGTGTACAGGTGTTGGGAGGGCATGTTGCGGCTGTACAGGACATTGGTTAGGCCACTGTTGGAATATTGCTTGCAATTCTGGTCTCCTTCCTATCGGAAAGATGTTGTGAAACTTGAACGTGTTCAGAAAACGTTTACAAGGATGTTGCCAGGGTTGGAGGATGTGCGGTGTAGGGTAATGCCGAACAGGCTGGGGCTGCTTTCCCTGGAGCGTCGGAGGCTGAGGGATGACCTTATAGAGGTTTACAAAATTTTGAAGGACATGGATAGTGTAAAGAGGCAAAGTCTTTTCCCTGGCATCTGGAGTCCAGAACTAGAGGGCACATTGTAGGGTGAGAGGGGAAAGATACAAAATCGACCTAAGGGGCAACTTTTTCACACAGAGGGTGGTACGGGTAGGGAATGCCCTGCCAGAGGATGTGGTGGAGGCTGATACAATTGCAACACTTAGGAGGTGTTTGGATGTGTATATGAATAGGAAGGGTTTGGAGGGATATGGGCCGGGTGCTGGCAGGTGGGATTAGATTGGGTTGGGATATCTGGTCAGCCTAGACGGGTTGGACCGAAGAGTCTGTTTCCATGCTGTACATCTCTATGACTCTATTATGCTATGTTCTATGTTTTAAATTTAGCGTTCGCTTTTAATATCAGTTTAGAACATAGAACGTAGAAAAATACAACACAGAACAGACCTTTCAGCCCTCGATGTTATGCCGACCTGTGGATTATTCTGAGCTCATTCCCCGACACGAGCCCATCATCATCAATGTGCTTATCCAAGTATTGTTTAAATGTCCCTCATGTGGCCCATTAACTACATTGGCAGGCAGGGTATTCCATGCCATTGCCACTGTCTGAGTAAAGAACCTGCCTCTGACATCTGTCTGAAATCCATCACCCCTCAATTTGGAGGTTTTCCCCCTCGCACAAGCTGATGTCATCACCCTAGGAAAAAAAGATTTTCGCTGTCTACCCGATCTAATCCTCTGATCATCTTGTATGCCTCTATCAAATTTCCTCTTAGCTTTCTTCCTTCCACTGAGAATAGACCCAAGTCTCTCAGCGTTTCTTCATTACAGCTTCCCTCCAAACCAGGCAACATTCTGGTAAATCTCTTCTGCACCTTTTCTAATGCTTTCACATCCTTCCTGTAATGGGACGACCAGAACTGTACACAATATTCTAAACGCAGCCGCACTAGCGTTTTGTATTGTTGCACCTCCAGAACTCAATCCCTCCAACAATGAAATCTAACACACCGTATGTCTTCTTAACAGCACTATCAGCCTGCGTGGCAACTTTCATGGATCTATGTACATAGAATTCAAGATCCCTCTCCACGTTCATACTGCCAAGAATCTTTCCACTGACTCAGTACCCAGCCTTCCTGTTATTCTTCCCAAAGTGAATCACCTCATATTTAGCTGCATTGAACCCCATTTGCCACCTCTCAGCCCAATTTAATTAGATTAGATTTCCTACAGCGTAGAAACAGGCCCTTCAGCCCAACTAGTACAAACCTCCCCTCCGAAGAGTAACCCACCCAGACCCATTTCTCTCTGACTGATGCACCTCACAGTACGGACAATTGTGCATGGCCAGTTCACCTGGCCTGCGCATTTTTGCACTTTGGGAGGAAACTGGAGCACCCGGAGGGAACCCACGCAGACACGGAGAGAATGTGCAAATTCCTTCCCAGACAGTCGCCCAAGGTTGGAATCGAACCTGGGACCCTGGTGCTGTCAGGCAGCAGTGCTAATCACTGAGAAACCGTGCCGGCCATTCTGCAGTTTATTCAAGTCACCCTGCAACTTGCAACATTCTTCCATACTGTCCACTAATCCACCGACTTTAGTGTCATCTGCAAAATTACTAACCCATCCAGCTTTGCCAACATCTACTTCATGTATAAAAAAATGACAAACAGCAGTGGTCCCAAAACAGATCCTTGTGGCCCACCACTATTAACTGGACTCCAGGCTGAATGTTTTCCATCAATCACCACGCGCTGCCTTCTTTCAGAAAGCCAGTTTCTAATCCAAACTGCTAAATCACCCTCAATCCCATGCATCTGAACTTTCTCCAGCAGCCTAATGTGTGGAACCTTATCAAAGACTTTATTGCAATGCATGTGCATCACGTCAACTGCCCTACCCTAATCTACATGCTTGGTCACCTTCTCAAAACTCTCAATGAGATTTGCGGGAAACCATGTTGAGTATCTGAAATCAACGGTTGTTTGCTAGATGATTATAAACCCTTTCTCTATAAACCTTTCCAAAACCTTTCCTACAACAGAAGTAAGCTGAAAATGTGTTGCTGGAGAAGCGCAGCAGGTCAGGAAGGATCCAGGGAACAGGAGAATCGACGTTTCGGGCATAAGCCCTTCTTCAGGAATGAGGAAAGTTTGTCCAGCAGGCTAAGATAAAAGGTAGGGAGGAGGGACTTG